>NC_041386.1:71178941-71243851 GCF_002162155.2 Triticum dicoccoides
GAACCTCCGCCCCTAGCCCGCGACCGATGGCCACTGACAAGCCTAAGCCCTCGGCTGCAGTCGTGCGCTCACCCTCCTGGTTTGAGCCTGCCTTGAGCGCGTTCACCGTCACCGAGGAGAAGCACCTTGCCGCCGTGCTCCAGCTGACGGCAGGTAGCAGCAACGAGGGGGGGGGGGGAACGGCGCTCTGGACTGGCTCCGCCAAGCCGGAAGCCTTGGGCGGCATCTTCTATCCCTTCTTCCTTCACAACGTCTTTGCGTGGGTGATTCCCCCTTTCTCTGAGTTCTTCTATGCCGTTCTTCACCACTATAAGCTCCACGCCCTCCATCTTCATCCCAACTCCGTCCTCCTCCTGCCGATATTTGCTTTTTATTGCGAGGCGTTTCTGGGGGTGATGCCCTCCGTGGCGCTGCTCCACCACTTCTTCTATCTTCGGGTCAAGGATGACTAGTGCACGGGGTGCGCCAACTTCGTCGCAGCCAACTACAACAACACGATCTCGCGAGCCGGGAAGAAGGTGGAGGACTTCCGGAACAAATGGATCTTCATGGACGCCAAGCGCTCCTACCCTCGGCTGAAGCTACCGACCGGGATGCCTGCGCCCCATGACAGATGGACTCACCAGAAGCTCATGGGTCCTCGGGTGGGGCAACTGATGGAGAAGATGGTGGCCGATCTGAAGCCGGCCGATCCGTAGGCGGAGAAGCTGACGGGGGCCATGATCTTCAAGGAGTTCCTGATGCAGCGTCTGGCCCCGCTCTAGGCGCGCTCTCGCCCCTTGTGGAAGCTCAAGGGCGCTGGTGGGGACCTCCAACTGCGCCCGGGCAACTTGCCCGACGAGGAGCTAAACAAGGCCGTGCACACCTTGCTCGGGAAGGATCAGGGTTGCCCCCGGATACCGATCTTCCGCTGTATCGCCGTCCCGACGGGGAGAAGATCACCAATGCCATGTATGTCTTCAACAAGCGCGGGCTTGTGCCTCTGCGGCCTTCCCGGCCCCTGGCTCCCCAGTGGCGGTGTCCTTCGGCGAGTCCGACAAGGAGGAGAGGGTGGACTCGGAGGAGACCTTGGAAGGTGCGGGGGAGACCTCCCCCCCATGCCAGACTGACCTCCTCCTCGTCCGTTCTGACGACGCCAACGACATCGGCGAGCACCTGGTCCATGAGTCCCCGCACTCCGTCGGGGTCACCACGAGATCTAGGGGCACCCCTCCAAAGAAGCTGAAGCCGGGGTCCCGAAGAAGAGCAGGTCAACGCTGATCCCCCAAGGCATCGCCTCCGCCTTGTCACCGGCCGGCACTGCTGCAGATCCGGGCATCACGCCCTTGTCCGCCCCTGGGGCTCGCGTGCCTGTGCCCCTAGTGTGCGAAGCCCGCGGGCATGGTGCTTCAGAAGAGGGTGAGGGATTACGCCGCTGTGGACCAATAAGCACACCGTCTTGGTCTTTGTTCCCTCTTCTTGTCTTAGTGTGTTGATGCTTCCCTCTTGTACGGCTAGGCCAACACTGATGAAGAAGAAGGAGGAGTCAGCTAGGACCGCAGAGGCCCAGCAGCCTGCCGCGGCTGCGCCACCTCTGGAACGGAAGGATGGGGCCGACCTGCACGCTCCTGCGGCTAGGTCGTCCTCCCAAGGCTCGGAGGCCCGGTCTCAGGAGGAGGCGATCGCCCGCGGCCACGCCGGCTCCAGAGGCGCCCGCCCTCAGCTCGCGTGCTAAGGTCTTGAAGGGTTTGGAGCCCCCGGCCCTCTCTGCCACTGCTGCCTCGCCAGTCCTGGCGCTAATGCTGCCTTCTCCCCCGTCCATCACGCCGCTGGGCCGTGATTCTTCCGCCACGCCCAGTGTTCTAGATGACGCCCTCTCCGTGCTGGATCAGCTCCAGGGTGATCTTCAAGGGCCTGACCGGCGCAGGTCGTCGGGGCGCCTGGAGCTGATCTTCGGATGGCTCTGGGCCGACGCGTCCGTTAGGGCGGCCTGGCGCCAAGCCGCGATGGCTTCAGAGGAGGGCGAGCGGGTGGCGGCTTGGCTACGGCAGCTCGTGACATGGCGGTGAAGGATGCCAAGGCCGCCGAGGAACGTTGCCGATCAGCAGAGGCCGAGCTGAAGGCCCTCCTCGACGGGCAGGCCATCGAAGCCTGCCGACTCGAGGTGCGGGAGGAGGAGCTGAAGGCTCGTGAGGCTGCAGTTGCTGATCGTGACGCCGAGCTGGAGCAAGCAGGCCGGGAGCAGGCTGCGGAGCGTGGCCACCTGGAGAAGTTGAAGGAGAAGATGGAGGCGGAGAAGGCCCAACTGGAGGTCAAGGAGAAACTTCTTGCCGAGAGGCGTGCTGCCTTCGATTCCCTTGAGCAGAGGTCCCGCAAGGCCCTACGGGATCTCTATGGGAGGGGGTTGAAGAAGCTGCTAGTGACTGCGGAGGAAGGCCCTGCCGAGCTGCTCCCCCAGCTTGTCACGGCGCTCGAGGGCGTCGTTGATGGGGTTGGCCCTATGGTGGAAGGAGAGGCCCGCACACTCTCCTCCTTGGCTGTGACACGTGTGTTCAGCCACCTCCATCTTTGCGACCCCAACTTCGACTTTGGAGCCTTGCTTGAGCCTGTGGACCTGGAGCACTGCACAGCCGCTACTGAAGCCGTGAAGGACCAGCTGGATGCCTTGCTGCGGAAGTTCCTCGCCATCGACCCCGCGACCACGGCTGATGGCGCCATTGACCCTACGGCCACGGCTGACGGCACGGGCAACGGCGACATTGTTGACGATGGGGCACTCCTTGCGGGCGATGGCGGCACCCAAGGCTGAAGAAGGGGCTCGATGGTGGCGCTCCCCTCCATTTTATTTCCTGGAACATGCACTGTGCCTCATGGAGGCGTAAACACTTATATGCTTGGCACCTGTAAGAGACAATATGTGTTGTAATAATTTGCTAGGATTTCACGATTTCCTCCCCGTTTGCTTTAATGTTCTGCATCGGCATGACCCGGCCCCGCGCGTACCTCAGCCGCCGTTGCGTCATCTGGATCGCCAGGACAAGACCAAGGGGTGAGGGGCTACGTGACCAGTTAGGCTCCTGAGTCGCAATGCTCAGGAGTCCCCCTTGATGTACGAACAACCCTAGGGAAGGAGATGTAAGAGTAGGCTTAGAGTTCTGCGTCGGCAGGGCCCAGCCCCGCGTGTACCTCAGCTGCCGTTGGGTCGTCCGGATCGCCAGGACGAGACCAAGGGGTGAGGGGCTACATGACCAGTTAGGCTCCCGAGTCGCGATGTTTAGGAGTCCCCCTTGACGCACGAATAAACCTTCATACCTTTCCTCGCCGAGGTCCCGCTCGGGAGGGGCGTGCGAAGACTAGGTCCGAGGGACCTTGCAGGGTGGCGTACGCCAGGCGTGGCCTGAGCGTCGCCCCCGTTCCCAGCCCCCTCACGCGACTCTCCCGAAGAGAAAGCGTTGCGGTGAGGCTGAACACTGATCCCGGTGGCTCCTTGAGGTTATTGCGGCCCTGGGGCCGCTCTCAGTTGTTTATCACCAGCGCAGAGCATGGCGCTTCCGCACTTGCACGGGCATAGCCGCTCCTCGACTGTGTTGACTGCCAGCACGGAGCATGGTGCTTCCACTGGTGCGTGGGAGGGGGCTCCCTCTGAGTGAAGTCCTCGGGGCGTGTACAACCCCGCCCTGACATGTGGCTTGCACGGCAGGGCTAGAGGAGGTGTGTATGGGCACTCGTGAGCCAGCGCGGGACTCACGAGGCCCTACATCAAGGCGGGTTGCACCTGGATTTGACTTGTGATAAACCTGCAAGGTGGTTAGGCAACTTGTGCTGAGTGAATCTCCTTAGGTTATCACATGAGAAGGCCGAACACCAACAACCACGGGAGGTGACGTGAACGGGACCGGCACGCCAGACAGAGCTTAGTCAGCGGGTTTGTCGACGCTGCAGGGATAGACCCAAGCGTACACGCGGTGCCCAGTCTTCTCATGCGAAGGTCCTGAAGAAAAATAGCCGGCGCGTGGCTCCTGTGGTGACAAGGCATCGAGTTGCGTGCCCTAGCTTACCCGCGCGTGATTAGCTCATGCGAGGGCAAGGCACCAAGGACCATGGGAGGTGATGAACACAGGAGCTGGTGAAGGAAATATGCCCTAGAGGCAATACTAAAGTTATTATTTATTTCCTTATATCATGATAAATGTTTATTATTCATGGTAGAATTGTATTAACCGGAAACTTAGTACATGTGTGAATACATAGACAAACTAAGTGTCACTAGTATGCCTCTACTTGACTAGCTCGTTAATCAAAGATGGTTAAGTTTCCTAGCCATGGACAAGAGTTGTCATTTGATGAACGAGATCACATCATTAGAGAATGATGTGATTGACTTGACCCATCCATTAGCTTAGCACTTTGATCGTTTAGTTTACTGCTATTGCTTTCTCCATAACTTATACATGTTCCTTTGACTATGAGATTATGCAACTCCCGAATACCATAGGAACACTTAGTGTGCTATCAAACATCACAACATAGCTGGGTGATTATAAAGATGCTCTACAGGTGTCTCCGATGGTGTTTGTTGAGTTGGCATAGATCGAGATTAGGATTTGTCACTCCAATTGTCGGAGAGGTATCTCGGGGCCCTCTCGGTAATGCACATCACTATAAGCCTTGCAAGCAATGTGACTAATGAGTTAGTCACACGATGATGCATTACGGAACGAGTAAAGAGACTTGCCGGTAACGAGATTGAACTAGGTATTGAGATACCGACGATCAAATCTCAGGCAAGTAACATACCGATGACAAAAGGAACAACGTATGTTGTTATGCGGTTTGACTAATAAAGATCTTCATAGAATATGTAGGAGCCAATATGAGCATCCAGGTTCCGCTATTGGTTATTGACCGGAGATGTGTTCCGGTCATGTCTACATAGTTCTCGAACCCGTAGGGTCCGCACGCTTAACGTTCAGTGACGATCGGTATTATGAGTTTATGTGTTTTGATGTATCTAAGGTTGTTCGGAGTCCCGGATGTGATCACGGGCATGAAGATGAGTCTCGAAATGGTCGAGATGTAAAGATCGATATATTGGATGACTATGTTTGGACATTGAAATGGTTCCGGGTGAGTTCGGGCATTTACTGGAGTACCGGGAGGTTACCGGAACCCCTCGGGGAGTATATGGGCCTTATTGGGCCTTAGTAGAATAGAGGAGAGGAAGGCCTAGGTGGAGGGCGCGTCCCCTAGCTCAATCCGAATTGGGTGGGGGGGTGGGGCCGGACCCCTTCCTTCCCTCTCTCTCCTCCTTCCTTCTCTCCTACTCCAACTAGGGAAAGGGGGACTCCTACTCCCGGTGGGAGTAGGACCCCCCCTAGGGCGCGCCATAGAGTGGGCCGGCCCTCCCCTCCTTCACTCCTTTATATACGGGGGAAGGGGGCACCCCATAGACACACAAGTTGATCATTGATCCCTTAGCCGTGTGCGGTGCCCCCCTCCACCATAATCCACCTTGGTCATATCGTCGTAGTGCTTAGGCGAAGCCCTGTGCCGGTAGCTTCATCATCACCGTCATCACGCCGTCGTGCTGACGAAGCTCTCCCTCAACACTCAGCTGGATCGAGAGTTCGTGGGATGTCACCGAGCCGAACGTGTGTAGATCGTGGAGGTGCCGTACTTTCGGTACTAGGATCGGTCGGATCATGAAGACGTACGACTACATCAACCGCGTTGTCATAACGCTTCCGCTTACGGTCTACGAGGGTACGTAGACAACACACTTCCCCTCTCGTTGCTATGCATCACCATGATATATCTTGCGTGTGCGTAGATTTTTTTTTGAAATTACCGCGTTCCCCAACAGTGGCATCCGAGCCAGGTCTATGCGTAGATGTTATATGCACGAGTAGAACAAAAAGGAGTTGTGGGCGTGGGTATATACATATTGCTTGCTGTCACTAGTTGTTTCTTGATTCGGTGGTATTGTTGGATGAAGCGGCCCGGACAGACATTACATGTCCACGTTCATGAGACTGGTTCTACCGACGTGCTTTGCACACAGGTGGCTGGCGGGTGTTGGTGTCTACTACACAACCTTCTTCTTGTAGACGTTGTTGGGCCTCCAAGTGTAGAGGTTTGTAGGACAATAGCAAATTTCCCTCAAGTGGATGACCTAAGGTTTATCAATCCGTGGGAGGCGTAGGATGAAGATGGTCTCTCTCAAACAACCCTGCAACCAAATAACAAAGAGTCTCTTGTGTCCCCAACACACCCAATAAATGGTAAATTGTATAGGTGCACTAGTTTGGCGAAGAGATGGTGATACAAGTGCAATATGGATGGTAGATATTGGTATTTTTAATCTGAAAATGTAAACAACAAGGTAACAAGTAATAAAAGTGAGCGTAAACGGTATTGCAATGCTAGGAAACAAGGCCTAGGGTTCATACTTTCAATAGTGCAAGTTCTCTCAACAATAATAACATAATTGGATCATATAAATATCCCTCAACATGCAACAAAGAGTCACTCCAAAGTCACTAATAGCGGAGAAAAACAAAGAGATTATGGTAGGGTACGAAACCACCTCAAAATTATCCTTTCTGATCGATCTATTCAAGAGTCCATAGTAAAATGACATGAAGCTATTCTTTCCGTTCAATCTATCATAGAGTTCGTACTAGAATAACACCTCAAGACACAAATCAATCAAAACCCTAATGTCACCTAGATACTCCAATGTCACCTCAAGTATCCGTGGGTATGATTATATGATATGCATCACACAATCTCAGATTCATCTATTCAAACCAACACAAAGAACTTCAAAGAGTGCCCCAAATATTCTACCGTAGAGTCAAGACGAAAACGTGTGCCAACCCCTATGCATAGGTTCATGGGCGGAACCCGCAAGTTGATCACCAAAACATACATCAAGTGGATCACGTGATATCCCATTGTCACCACAAATAAGCACGGCAAGACATACATCAAGTGTTCTCAAATCCTTAAAGACTCAATCCGATAAGATAACTTCAAAGGGAAAACTCAATCCATTACAAGAGAGTAGAGGGGGAGAAACATCATAAGATCCAACTATAATAGCAAAGCTCACGATACATCAAGATCGTGTCACCTCAAGAACACGAGAGAGAGAGATCAAACAGATAGCTACTGGTACGTACCCTCAGCCCCGAGGGTGAAATACTCCCTCCTTGTCATGGATAGCGTCGGGATGATGAAGATGGCCACCGGTGAGGGATTCCCCCTCTGGCAGGGTGCCGAAATAGGGTCCCAATTGATTTTCGGTGGCTACAGAGGCTTGCGGCAGCGGAACTCCCGATCTATTATGCTCTCCGAAGTTTTTAGGGTATATGGGTATATATAGGAGGAAGAAGTACGCCGGTGGATCTCCGGGCTGTCCACGAGGCAGGGGGTGCGCCCCCCACCCTCGTGGGTAGCCCGGGACTCTCCTGGTCCATCTCCAATACTCCGTGGGCTTCTTCTGGTCCAAAAATAAGTTCCGTGAAGTTTCAGGTCAATTGGACTCCGTTTGATTTTCCTTTTCTTCGATACTCTAAAAGAAGGAAAAAACAGAAACTGGCACTTGGCTCTAGGTTAATAGGTTAGTCCCTAAAATCATATAAAATAGCATATAAATGCATGTAAAACATCCAAGGTTGATAATATAATAGCATGAAACAATCAAAAATTATAGATACGTTGGAGACGTATCAGCATGAAATAATCAACGGGCTATGGGGATGCCCATAAATTGATGTTAATGTAAGGAGTAGGGATTGCCATGCAACGGATGCACTAGAGCTATAAATGCATGAAAGCTCAACAAAAGAAACTAAGTGGGTGTGCATCCAACTTGCTTGCTCACGAAGACCTAGGGCATTTAAGGAAGCCCATTGTTGGAATATACAAGCCAAGTTCTATAATGAAAAAATTCCACTAGTATATGAAAGTGACAAAACAAGAGACTCTCTATCATGAAAATCATGGTGCTACTTTGAAGCACAAGTGTGGAAAAAGGATAGTAGTATTGTCCCTTTTTATTTTCCTTTTTTTGGGCCTTCCCCTTTTTGGCCTTTTTTTGGGGGACAATACTCTATGAATGATGGTCACCACACTTCTATTTATTTACAACTCAATGATTACAACTCAATACTAGAACAAAGTATGACTCTATATGAATGCCTCCGGCGGTATACCGGGATAGCAATGAATCAAGAGTGACATGTATGAAAAATTATGAACGGTGGCTTTGCCACAAATACGATGTCAACTACATGATTATGCAAAGCAATATGACAATGATGAACGTGTCATGATAAATGGAACGGTGGAAAGTTGCATGGCAATATATCTCGGAATGGCTATGGAAATGCCATAATAGGTAGATATGGTGGCTGTTTTGATGAAGATATAAGGAGGTTTATGTGTGAAAGAGCGTATCATATCATAGAGTTTGGATGCACCGGCGAAGTTTGCACCAACTCTCAATGTGACAAAGGGCAATGGACGGTACCGAAGAGGCTAGCAATGATGGAAGGGTGAGAGTGCGTATAATCCTTGGACTCAACATTAGTCATAAAGAACTCACATACTTATTGCAAAAATCTACAAGTCGTCAAAAACCAAGCATTATGCGCATGCTCCTAGGGGGATAGATTGGTAGGAAAAGACCATCGCTCGTCCCCGTCCGCCACTCATAAGGAAGACAATCAAATAACACCTCATGTTTCAAAATTTTTTACACAAGGTTTACCATACGTGCATGCTACGGGACTTGCAAACTTCAACACAAGTATTCCTAAAATTCACAACTACTCAACTAGCACAACTTTTATATCACTATCTCAATATCTCAAAACAATCATCAAGTATCAAACTTCTCTTAGTATTCAATGCACTTATATGAAAGTTTTTATTATATCAAAAGCAAATTACCATGCTGATCTAAAGGACTCTCAAAATAATATAAGTGAAGCATGAGAGATCAATTATTTCTATAAAATAAAACCACCACCGTGCTCTAAAAGGATATAAGTGAAGCACTAGAGCAACGGCAAACTACTCCGGAAGATATAAGTGAATATCAATGAGTAGTTGATTAATTATGCAACTATGTGAAGACTCAAACATTTAATAATTTCAGATCTTGGTATTTTATTAAAACATCAAGCAAAACAAAAAAATGACGCTCCAAGCAAAACACATATCATGTGGTGAATAAAAATATAGCTCCAAGTAAAGTTACCGATGAACGAAGACGAAAGAGGGGATGCCTTCCGGGGCATCCCCAAGCTTAGACTTTTGGTTGTCCTTGAATATTAAATTGGGGTGCCTTGGGAATCCCCAATATTAGTATCTTGCCACTCCTTATTCCATAGTCCATCAAATCTTCACCCAAAACTTGAAAACTTCACAACACAAAACTTAATAGAAAACTCGTAAGCTCTGTTAGTATAAGAAAATAAATCACCACTTAGGTACTGTTGTGAACTCATTCTAAATTCATATTGGTGTAATATATACTGTATTCCAACTTCTCTATGGTTCATACCCTCCGATACTACTCATAGATTCATCAAAATAAGCAAACAACACATAGAAAACATAATCTGTCAAAAACAGAACAGTCTGTAGTAATCTGGATCAAACGTATACTTCTGGAACCCCAAAAATTCTAAAATAAATTTGTGGACGTGAGGAATTTATCTATTAATCATCTGCAAAAATAATTAACTAAATATCACTCTCCAATAAAAAATGACATCAAATCTCCTGAGCGCTAAAGTTTCTGTATTTTACAGCAAGATCGCAAAGACTTTCCCCAAGTCTTCCCAAAGGTTCTACTTGGCACAAACACTAATTAAAACATAAAACCACATCTAATCATAGGATAGATGATTAATTTATTACTCAACAGTAACAAAAAGCAAGGAACAAAAATAAAAATTGGGTTGCCTCCCAACAAGCGCTATCGTTTAACGCCCCTAGCTAGGCATGATGATTTCAACGATGCTCACATAAAAGATAAGAATTGTAATATAAAGAGAGCATCATGAAGAATATGACTAGCACATTTAAGTCTAACCCACTTCCTATGCATAGGGATTTTGTGAGCAAACAACTTGTGGGAACAAGAATCAACTTGCATAGGAAGGTAAAACAAGGATAACTTCAAGATTTTCAACACATAGAGAGGAAACTTGATATTAGTGCAATTCCTACAAGCATATGTTCCTACCTCATAATAATATTCAGTCGCATCATGAATGAATTAAACAATATAACTATCACATAAAGCATTCTTTTCATGATCTATAAGCATAGAATTTTTATTACTCTCCACATAAGCAAATTTCTTCTCATGAATAGTGGGAGCAAACTCAACAAAATATCTATCATGTGAGGCATAATCCAATTGAAAATTAAAATCATGATGACAAGTTTCATGGATATCATTATTCTTTATAGCATACAAGTCATCACAATAATCATCATAGATAGCAACTTTGTTCTCATAATCAATTGGAACCTCTTCTGAAATAGTGGATTCATCACAAAATAAAGTCATGACCTCTCCAAATCCACTTTCATAAATATAATCATCATAAATAGGAGGCATGCTTTCATCATAATAAATTTGCTCATCAAAACTTGGGGGACAAAAAATATCATCTTCATCAAACATAGCTTCCCCAAGCTTGTGGCTTTGCATATCATTAGCATCATGGGTATTCAAGGAATTCATACTAACAACATTGCAATCATGCTCATCATTCAAATATTTAGTGCCAAACATTCTAATGCATTCTTATTCTATCACTTGAGCACAATTACCGGAATCCTTATTCTCACGAAAGACATTAAAAAGATGAAGCATATGAGGTACCCTCAATTCCATTTTTTTGTAATTTTATTTTATAGGCCAAACTAGTGATAAAACAAGAAACTAAAAGATTCAATTGCAAGATCTAAAGATATAACTTCAAGTGCTAACCTCCCCGGCAATGGCGCCAGAAGAGAGCTTGATGTCTACTACACAAACTTTCTTCTTGTAGATGTTGTTGGGCCTCCAAGTGTAGAGGTTTGTAGGACAGTAGCAAATTTCCCTCAAGTGGATGACCTAAGGTTTATCAATCCGTGGGAGGTGTAGGATGAAGATGGTCTCTCTCAAACAACCCTGCAACCAAATAACAAAGACTCTCTTGTGTCCCCAACACACCCAATACAATGGTAAATTGTATAGGTGCACTAGTTTGGCGAAGAGATGGTGATACAAGTGCAATATGGATGGTAGATATAGGTATTTGTAATCTGAAAATGTAAAAACAGCAAGGTAACAAGTAATAAAAGTGAGCGTAAACGGTATTGCAATGCTAGGAAACAAGGCCTAGGGTTCATACTTTCACTAGTGCAAGTTCTCTCAACAATAATAACATAATTGGATCATATAAATATCCCTCAACATGCAACAAAGAGTCACTCCAAAGTCACTAATAGCGAAGAAAAATGAAGAGATTATGGTAGGGTACGAAACCACCTCAAAGTTATCCTTTCTGATCGATCTATTCAAGAGTCCATAGTAAAATGACATGAAGCTATTCTTTCCGTTCAATCTATCATAGAGTTCGTACTAGAATAACACCTCAAGACACAAATCAACCAAAACCCTAATTTCACCTAGATACTCCATGTCACCTCAAGTATCCGTGGGTATGATTATACGATATGCATCACACAATCTCAGATTCATCTATTCAAACCAACACAAAGAACTTCAAAGAGTGCCCCAAAGGTTCTACCGGAGAGTCAAGACGAAAACGTGTGCCAACCCCTATGCATAGGTTCATGGGCGGAACCCACAAGTTGATCACCAAAACATACATCAAGTGGATCACGTGATATCCCATTGTCACCACAGATAAGCACGGCAAGACATACATCAAGTGTTCTCAAATACTTAAAGACTCAATCTGATTAGATAACTTCAAAGGGAAAACTCAATCCATTACAAGAGAGTAGAGGGGGAGAAACATCATAAGATCCAACTATAATAGAAAAGCTCGCGATACATCAAGATCGTATCACCTCAAGAACACGAGAGAGAGAGAGAGATCAAACACATAGCTACTGGTACATACCCTCAGCCCCGAGGGTGAACTACTCCCTCCTCGTAATGGAGAGCGCTGGGATGATGAAGATGGCCACCGGTGCGGGATTCCCCCTTCGGCAGGGTGCCGGAACAGGGTCCCGATTGGTTTTCAGTGGCTACGAAGGCTTGCGGCGGCGGAACTCCCGATCTATTCTGCTCTTCGAAGTTTTTAGGGTATATGGGTATATATAGGAGGAAGAAGTACGTCGGTGGATCTCCGGGCTGTCCACGAGGCAGGGGGTGTGCCCAGGGGGGTGGGCGCGCCCCCACCCTCGTGGGCAGACCGGGACTCTCCTGGTCCATCTCTGATACTCCATGGGCTTCTTATGGTCCAAAAATAAGTTCCGTGAAGTTTCAGGTCAACTGGACTCCGTTTGATTTTCCTTTTATGCGATACTCTAAAACAAGGAAAAAACAGAAACTGGCACTGGGCTCTAGGTTAATAGGTTAGTCCCAAAAATCATATAAAATAGCATATAAAACATCCAAGGTTGATAATATAATAGTATGAAACAATCAAAAATTATAGATACGTTGGAGACATATCAGGTGTCTGTTTCTCCAACTTTAGTTGAATCGGATTTAATGAACATGGTTCTTTCTGAAGATCAAAAAGCAATCACTATACCATGTTGTGGTTTTTATGCCGTAGGTAAGGACGGTTCTTGCTAAGCCCGTAGCAGCCACGTAAAACTTGCAACAACGAAGTAGAAGACGTCTAACTTGTTTTTGCAGGGCATGTTCTATGTGATATGGTCAAGACGTGATGAGATATAAATTGTTGTATAAGATGATCATGTTTTGTTAAAGTTATCGACAACTAGCAGGAGCCTTATGGTTGTCTCTTTATTGCATAAGATGCAAGCACCATATAATTGCTTTACTTCATCGCTATGCGATAGCAATAGTTGCAAAAGCAATAGTTGGCGAGACGGCCATGTGACGACACATTGATAAAGATCAAGATGATGGAGATCATGGTGTCATGCAGGCGATGATGGAGATCATGATGGTACTTTGGAGATGGAGATCAAAGGCACAAGATGATGATGGCCATACCATGTCACATATTTTGATTGCATGTGATGTTTATCTTTTATGCATCCTATTTTGCTTAGTAAGACGGTAGCATTATGAGATGATCCCTTACTAATGTTTCAAGGTATAAGTGTTCTCCCTGAGTATGCATTGTTGCGACAGTTTGTCATGCTGAGACACCACATGATGATCGGGTGTGATAAGTTCTACGTTCAAATACAACGGGTGCAAGCTAGTTTTGCACACGCAGAATACTCGGGTTAAACTTGACGAGCCTAGCATATGCAGATATGGCCTCAGAACACTGGGACCGAAAGGTCGAGCATGAATCATATAGTAGATATGATCAACATAGTGATGTTCACCATTGAAAGCTACTCCATCTCACGTGATGATCAGACATGGTTTAGTTGATATGGATCACGTGATCACTTAGATGATTAGAGGGATGTCTATCTAAGTGGGAGTTCTTAAGTAATATGATTAATTGAACTTAAATTTATCATGAACTTAGTCCTGATAGTATTTGCATATCTATGTTGTAGATCAATTGCTCGCGTATAGCTTCCCCGTTTTATTTATAAAATGTTCCTAGAGAAAACTATGTTGAAAGATGTTAGTAGCAATGATGCGGACTAGCTCCGTGATCCGAGGATTATCCTCATTGCTGCATAGAAGAATTATGTCCTTGATGCACCGCTAGGTGACGGACCTATTGCAGGAGCAGATGCAGACGTTGTGAACTTTTGGCAAGCTCGGTATGATGACTACTTGATAGTTTAGTGTGCCATGCTTTACAGCTGAGAACTGGGAATTCAAAAACGTTTTGAATGCCATAGAGCATATAGGATGTTCCAAGAGCTGAAATTGGTATTTCAGACTCATGCCCGAGTCGAGAGGTATGAGACCTCTGACAAGTACTTTGCCTACAAGATGGAGGAGAATAGCTCAACCAGTGAGCATGTGCTCAGAATGTCTGAGTACTACAATCGCTTGAATCAAGTGGGAGTTAACCTTCCAGATAAGATAGTGATTTACAGAGTTCTCTAGTCACTATCGCCAAGTTACTGGAAGTTCGTGATGAACTATAATATGTAAGGGATGACGAAAACGATTCCCGAGCTCTTCGCGATGCTGAAATCAGCGAAGGTAGAAATCAAGAAAAGCATCAAGTGTTTATGGTTGACAAGACCAGTAGTTTCAAGTAAAAGGTCAAGGGAAAGAAAGGGAACTTCAAGAAGAATGGCAAGCAAGTTGCCACTCCCATGAAGAAGCCCGAAGCTAGACCCAAGCCTAAAGCTGAGTGCTTCTACTGCAAAGGAAATGGTCACTGTAAGCAGAACTACCCCAAATACTTGGCGGATAAGAAGGATGGCAAAGTGAACAAAGGCATATTTGATATACAGATTATTGATGTGTACTTTACTAGTGTTCATAGTAACCCCTAGGTATTTGATACCGATTCAGTTGCTAAGTTTAGTAACTCGAAACAGGAGTTACGAAATGAATAGAGACTAGTTGAGGGCAAAGTGACGATGTGTGTTGGAAGAGATTCCAAGGTTGATAAGATCACCATCGCATACTCGCTCTACCTTCGGGATTAGTGTTGAACCTAAATAAATGTTATTTGGTGTTTGCGTTGAGCATAATATGATTGGGTCATATTTATTGCAATACGTTATTCATTTAAGTCAAAGAATAATTGTTATTCTGTTTAAATGAATAAAACCTTCTGTGGTTGTCGGTGTCAAAACCGGCGGATCTCGGGTAGGGGGTCCCGAACTGTGCGTCTAGGCCGGATGGTAACAGGAGGCAGGGGACACGATGTTTTACCCAGGTTCAGGCCCTCTCGATGGAGGTAAAACCCTACGTCCTACTTGATTAATATTGATGATATGGGTAGTACAAGAGTAGATCTACCACGAGATCAGAGAGGCTAAACCCTAGAAGCTAGCCTATGGTATGATTGTATGTTTTGGTTCTTGTCCTACGGACTAAAACCCTTCGGTTTATATAGACACTGGAGAGGGTTAGAGTTACACAAGGTCGGTTACAAAGGAGGAGATATCAATATCCGTACTGCCTAGCTTGCCTTCCATGCCAAGTAGAGTCCCATCCGGACACGAGACGAAGTCTTCAATCTTGTATCTTCATAGTCTAACAGTCCGGCCAATGGATATAGTCCGGCTGTCCGGAGACCCCCTAATCCAGGACTCCCTTAGTAGCCCCTGAACCAAGCTTCAATGACGATGACTCCGGCGCGCAGTATTGTCTTCGGCATTGCAAGGCGGGTTCCTTCTCCGAATACATCACAGAAGAATTTGAATACGAGGATAGTGTCCGACCCTGCAAAATAAGTTCCACATTCCACCGCAGAGAGAATAATATTTTCGCAGATCTAATTTGCTAGCTTGTTTTGGCAGCACGACGTTATGTCATGGCCCGGTGATTATTCGAACCGTTTCTTTTAACCAGCTCCACACATAGCGCGAGGCGGTTTCTTGACACGTCTTGCCGAAGCGGAGATCGTGTTCCCCCCAATTACGGGATTCTCATTAAAGTGGTCGTGGGTAACCCAACCGTGTCCAGGACTCCTATATTATAGGCAAGTCCTAAACGGCTACGGAGAGGACTCTTGATATTCAACCTCTTTATAAAGGGACAAGATTTTCGCTTTTTCCCTCTCGTGCTCAATCAAACCCTTCCCCCCCTCGAGTTCTAACACCCAAAGCCCATGTTAGGTGCTCCGGATCTTTAATCATGTTCGGATCCATCCTTCAAGGCTGATGGATGCCCTCCTCCGTTATGGAAGAGGACATTAAGAAGTTGAGGGAGGCCAGATACCTGACCGCCAAGGTTTCGCATCGACTGCCTGCTCAAGGGCAGATCGTCCCTACTCCCGAACCCAACGAGAACATTGTGTTCGTCTCCCACTTCCTCCGAGGTCTAGGCCTTACTCTGGATCCTTTCGTCAGGGGTTTGATGTTCTATTACGGGCTAGATTTCCACGATCTAGCTTTGGACTCCTTTCTCCACATCTCGACATTTATTGTCGTGTGTGAGGCCTTCCTCCGCGTTACCCCTCACTTCGGCCTGTGGCTCAAGACCTTTGAAGTAAAGCCGAAGATGATCGAGGGACAACATGCAGCGTGCGGAGGTGCATCAATAGGCAAGATGGCAGGAGCTCCATGGTCGAAAGGTTCCTTTCCAGAGGTGTCCGAATTGTGGCAACGGGAGTGGTTTTACATCACGGCTCCCAGAAGTGCCAAGTGGGCGGCTGCCCCCGCTTTCCGCTCGGGCCCCCCACCACAACTGATGTCATGGATTAGCAGAGGTCTGAGCTGGGGGCCAGCCAAGGACGTGCCTATACTGCAAAGCCGCATCCGAGATCTCTTCGAGGGAGATTTTAACTTGGCTGTGGTAATACAAGTTATGTTGGTTCGTCAAGTCCAACCTTGCAGACGCCGGCCCCTTCGCTTGTGGGAGTTCAACCCAGAGGGACCGCGTGCCATTCAAAGTTTGCTCGGCTTGACGCACGAGGAGATGTACAAGTCATTCTTCGGACCTCAAGTAGAGTGTCCGGATATTACCGAGGACGTGGGCCTGAGCAGTAACCACGCCGCCGAACAAGTAAGAAATCCTCTGGCCGAACACACTGTCTTTTATTCGTCACGAAGTTATTTCTGAGAATTCGCCTTTTGACCAAGACTGGCTAACAAAGGCAAAGATGATTCGGTGTTTGGCCCCCCTCCCCGAGGGCTTCGAAAATCCGGTATTGGAAAAGATGCTCGAGGTCGCACCTTGCCCGGAGCCCTCGAAGGAAGATACCGGGGGGGATAATACGGGCGAACACGGGCCCCCATCGCTGCCCGTTCCAACCGAGGGAATGAGCGTCTCCACGAAGGAGGACAACCGGGGGAGGAAAAGGACTGCTTCCGAGGATCCGGAAGCCGAAGCCTCCAAACAGGAGAAGAAGTCTCCCACAGAGGGCCGTGCCTCGGGGGATGCTTTTGCCGCACAAAGTCCGCGGGGGGATCAGCCCTCCAACGAGTCGTAAGTGATCCAAAATACTTTAATAGTAAAGGTATGCTATCTTTTTTCTGAGAAAACTACCACCGCATATATCTTTCAGTTCGGGCCTTAGCCCCTCTCAGATGAGCTCATCTTTGGGGGATCTTCTTCCAGAGATGATGGAGAGCGAAACGCCTCCCCCGGACTCCTCCGCTCAAGAAGCGGGCGACCCCGAAGTATCGTCACGGAGGGCCTCTCCGGATCCGGTGAGGCCAGAAGATAATCCCATAGACCCCCGAAGTCCCCAGCGTCCGGCTCCCGAAGAGAGCAGACAAAAGAGTCCGGCACCGTCTGGTGTGCGGTCGGACGTTCTGAGGGAGTTTGTGGGGCGAGCGGCCATCTCAGAAGAACACTGTATGCTGATGGGTACGGTGATGGAGAGAATCTCGTCCGCCAAAAGCAGATTACATGAAGCCTTTATGAGTCTACTGACAGGCTTTGAGGTACGTGAGATAATATGTGATAGTACTGCACATGTTAGGTGTGCCCTGTGTAGATAGTAGCCCCCGAGACTCTGGTTGTCGTCGAGAACGGCGGCGAACAGAGGATCATATTCCCAGGCAATAACCCGACTGCCCCTATGTGCAGGTGGTGGAAGCTCCGGTGGCTAGCCGGACTAGTGAGTTTGCCAAATTAAAATGGCAACTGGATGCGGCAGACGCCGACATTGAGCTTGTTAACAAGAGGCTTGACGAGGCACAGGGTAAGTGTTATTATCTGGTGAATGCCACATAGTAAGAGCAGCATGATGCCAGTATCTTTAGTATGTTGTGACTGCAGATGGAGCTGCCACCGTGGAAACCTTGCGGGTAGAACTTGCCCGAGCCAAAGAACAAGCGAGGATTAGTAATGCCGCTGCTTTGAAGGCGGCTGAAGAGTTGAAAGCCAAGAAGGCCCCACATTGCGAGAGCCAAGAGAATATGGCCAAGATGGCCGTAGAATATAAGATACTGCCGACCGTTGCCAGGTCCTTGAAGAAGAAAACTGAGCGAAGGCAACGGACCTTGAGAAGGCCATGGCGGCAGACAAAGACACCCGTTCTGCTACGAGAGCAAAGAAGGAGGAGCTGCGGGAAGCAGGGGATATTGCGGCTGGGAAACCCTTCATGTTACGGAGGAAGTTCGGAGATCCACGGTATGCCCCTCTGGATCGGCTGTGGAGTTTGGCAGATGCGTATATGGATTTGGCGGCGAGCGCTGCTGATGCGGCCAAGTACTTCCAAGGTCAGACAGATCGTGAAGTGGACAAGCTGTTCTGGTCGCAATTCCACGTTCCAGAGCATCCGCTTTCATTGACTGATCAGCTAGCCGAATGGGCCGAACTAAATAGGTTGTCCGGACTCGCCATGAGGTCTGTTGTGGATCAGCTATGGCCGGAAAGCCAAAGCCGAACAACTATTTTAGCTTAGTGCAGTAGTTCCTTGGTGCGGTGCCGCGTATTAATGCGATGAATAGGTTGGCGTGCATAGAAGGCTCGCGCATGGCCCTTGCCCGTGTTAAAGCATACTGGGCGGAGATGGATGCTACCACTGTTGCGGCGCAGGGTTTGGCCATAGGCCGAGTGGCTGCCGAGCATTATTTCGAGGAGGTTCTCGAGGGTGCTCGTTTGATAGAGGCCCAGTGCTCGAAGAATATTATGTTTGAGTGATATGTATTCTCATTGTAAACACAATGCTTTTATAAAGTTTTTATAAGGCTATGTTTATACTTTTGCCTGAAAGTAGTATGATGCCTCCTATGCGGCCGTTTATGTATACATGTGTATAACCTAAAAGATTGCAGCCGTCGGCTTCAACCCCCACGCATATAATGTGGAGGTGCTCACAAAAAACGCATGTTCACACTTAACCCAACGTCTTGGTCCTATTAAGGAGGTGATAGCGTAGCGAGCGAGGCAACCGGACTATAATGCTTTAACACTTTCACTTAGCCATAAGAGTTTGACACTGGGGCTACTAGATAGCCCCTGGTGGCTCCGCACTCTCCCGATCGTGGGGTGCATACATGCTTGGCCGGAAAACGGCCCTTCGTTAAGGCGGAGGAATTCTAACATTCCGATAGGTCATCGACTGATTGACCAGTCTCACGCTATATCATGACGGTAAGTTTTCGGCTTTCTCTACTGAGGTGCTTGTCCGGATGAACCAGGGCACAATCGCAGTAGTTCTCCTGGTGCTACCTTAGCCGATAAAGCGGAACGTAAGGCACCAAAACATAGGAGCCGGGCAAACACAACATTTGACCAAAGACAATGATTCGGAGCTGATGCATATAAGGCCAAACTCGCGGCGCCGAACACTCCCTAAGGTATTCGGTCTTTATGGTATAAATCGGGCCTAAATAGTGCCCTTTGTAAGAAGCCCCTTGTGTCCAGGTACGTGCATTATTCTGACGTGTCCACATGCCAAGACGCCAGCATCCTTCTCAACTGTGCTGAGAATTCGGTGGATATGTATCAACAAGAGATAGTAAAAAAGGTTTACGCAGGGTCTTAATCTAAAAAGAATCCTTGGAGCGGGTCCCTGCTGCACGTCTGCGCCTATGTCTCCGTTGTGCCGTATCCTAGACGGGTGTAGCACGATGAACATCTGTGAAAGAGAGGAACTTAGGTGAAAAGTTGTCGTGCAAAAAGATAGTTTTTAAAGAAACCATGTATAATTCAAGATGAGTAAAAATTGCCACTTGTCTGCGCGCGTTGAGCCCCTTGTATTTGTAATAGGGGTGTGACCATTGATCCGGTATGAATTACATATAGCTGCGTCGGACTCGTCTAACCGTGTCCGAGGTCTTGAAGACCTGTTAAATTCTTTATTTGGTGAGGCCGTTTTTAATGTGCGGCTGCCAAGGCAGCCACATGCTCTTCAGCGTGCAAAGATTGCTTAATACTTCTGTTCATTGTAATGATGCCACGTGGGCCGGGCATCTTGAGTGTGAGGGAAGCGTAGTGCGGTATTGCATTAAAGCGAGCGAAAGCTTCGCGTCCGAGTAGTGCTTGATAGCCACTTTGGAACGGAGCGATGTGGAAGGTTAAATGTTCGCTACGGAAGTTATCAGGGAAGCCGAATATAACCTTTAGTAGCAGGGAGCCCGTACAATGAGCCCCTGGGCCTGGCGTTACTCCTTTAAAGGTAGTGTTGCTATGGCAAATTTTTGTTGGGTCTATCCCCATTTCGCGGATTGTATCCTGGTATATCAGGTTTAGACTGCTATCACCGTCCATCAGGACTCGTGTGAAGTGGTATCCGTCAATTATTGGGTCTAATACCAGGGTAGCCCATCCTGCACGCCGGATACTTGCTGAGTAATCACGATGGTCGAAAGTGATCGGTTGAGACGACCAGTGGCAGGACTCCGCGGTGATAGGCCCTTGGGCATATTTTTTTGGGAGTGCCGTTTTGTTTCTTCCCTTGATCACGTGTAACACATTTACTGTTTTGACTTCTGGTGGAAATTTCTTTTGTTCCCCGGTGTCTTGCTTGAGAGGCTCATCCTCGTCTTCGCTTGGTGTATCCTCCCCCTTGTGTACGACGTTGAGCTTGCCGGACTGCTTGAAGACCCAACATTCTTTGTGGGTATGATTAGCAGGTTTACCAGGGGTGCTATGGATCTGACATATTTGGTCCATAATTTTGTTTAGGTTGGACAGTTCGTCTTTGGTGCCTTTAGAGGGCGGCTTTTGCTGACCTGGCCGAGAGCTTTTGAATCCGGCATTTACTGTCATGCTCTTCATGTTGTCTTCTTTATTCCGACGTTTGTTATTGCTGTTGCGCCGTGATTTCCCGTTTCCATCTCTAACTTCAGATGTACTGGGGTCACTGGTGCTGCATCTGGCTAGCCAGCTGTCCTCACCCGCGCAAAAGCGGGTCATAAGGGTTGTTAATGCTGCCATTGTTCTCGGCTTTTCTTGGCCGAGGTGTCTGGCAAGCCATTCGTCACAGACGCTATGCTTAAAAGCTGCCAAGGCTTCGGCGTCCAGACAATCGACAATTTGGTTCTTTTTAGTAAGGAACCTGTTCCAAAGTTTTCGGGCTGAGTCTCCGGGTTGTTGAGTTATATGACTCAAATCGTCCGCGTCCGGAGGTCGGACATAAGTCCCTTGAAAATTTGCCCGAAAAGCGTCTTCGAGCTCTTCCTAGCTTCCAATGGAGTTTTCGGTGAGGCCTTTAAGCCAGTGACGAGCTGGCCCTTTGAGCTTGAGGGGTAAGTACTTGATGGCGTGGAGATCATCTCCTCGCGCCATATGGATGTGGAGGATATAGTCCTCGATCCAGACCCCAGGGTCTGTTGTTCCGTCGTATGCCTCTATGTTTACAGGTTTGAATCCCTCTGGAAATTCATGGTCCAGCACCTCATTGGTGAAACATAGGGGGTGTGTGGCACCCCTGTATCTGGGTGTACCACGTTGTTCGGGTGTTTGTTGTGTTACATCATATGCTGGGGCGCGCTTGCGTGGTCCATAGATGGATCTGGTTGCGCCGTCCTTTTGGTGCGAGCCCTCGCGTGGATCGCGTATTGTCTTGTGAGTGGCATTGTTTGCCGCTCTATATTGGCCGTGAGGTCGTCTATCCGGCCAGGTGACTATTTTGATTTTTGGTTGTGGGGGGTCTGAGGCCTCCTCATCGAATTCAGGTAGCAACTTCTGCTTTGGGTAGCTCTTGGTGGGGCGATTGTCGCTGTGCTTCGCTGCTGTGTTGAGTACTTTACTCCATCTGATTTGGAGTGTGTCCTGCGCAGCCTTGAGCCTTTGTTTCTACTTTTTCAGACTCCTCACGGTGGCAACAAGCCTTTGACGGGCATTCTGCTGCTCTGGGTGCCTGTCCGGCGTTATATCGTCCGGACTATTATCTTTGACAGAATTGGTTTGTTCGGTTTGATTCTCCGTACTGCCGTGGTCCGGCAGTGGTTCGCCCTGCTCCAACGCCGGGTCTGTATGATCGTTATTTCTGCCGAGGCGGGATTTGGGGCGGCGCTTGCGCCGCCGCTTTGACTGCTTCTCGAGGGAACAAGCCTTCGGTGCGTCCTTCCGTTCCTCGTCGTCGTCTTCTTTTGATGTGTCCACCATGTATACGTCATATGATGAAGTGGACATTCGGCGCCCTGTGGGCGGTGGTTCCTCTTCGCCTCCCGCATCGTCGTCCATACTGTCGATGTCTTCGGAGTCGAAGTCGAGCATGTCGGTTGAGTCATCGATAGTGGCTATTAAGTGGGTGGTGGGTGGGCGTTGAATTTCTTCGTTGTCCGCATCCCAATCCTGTTGGCCATAATCCGGCCAGGGCTCTCCTGACAAAGAGAGAGACCTTAGTGAATTCAGAATGTCGCTGAAGGGCGAGTGTTGAAAGATATCCGCGGCGGTGAATTCCATGATCGGCGCCCAATCGGATTCGATTGGCAGGGGCACGGATGGTTCGGAGTCCGGAAAAGGGTCCGGCACCTTGGAGTCACGGGCTGCGTAGATGATTATGCTGGTGTTTTGCTCGATCACCGTCGAGACTGCAGCCCCTGAGTCGGTGTCTAGCCACCCGTCCTCAATTGGCGCAGTTGGCTCCGAGCTAAGGTTCGGAGCTGATGCGGGCGCGGCCTCTGGGGTACTGTTCGGCGGCAGAGCTAGGTCATACCCATCGCGACAGTGCGGCGCGCCCGGCTGTGGCTCGAATCCGTCAAAGGTCAAGTCTCCGCGGATGTCGGTCGTGTAGTTTAAACTTCCAAATCTGACCTGATGGCCAGGGGCGTAGCTTTTAATCTGCTCCAGATGGCCAAGCGAATTAGCCCGCAGTGCAAAGCCGGCGAATACGAAGATCCGTTCGGGGAGAAAAGTCTCACCCTGGACCGCATCACTACTGATGATAGTAGGAGCCATTAAGCCTAACGGCGGCGACACAGAGGAACTCTCAATGAAAGCACCAATGTCGATGTCAAAACCGGCGGATCTTGGGTAGGGGGTCCCGACCTGTGCGTCTAGGCTGGATGGTAACAAGAGGTAGGGGACACGATGTTTTACCGAGGTTCGGGCCCTCTTGATGGAGGTAAAACCCTACGTCCTGCTTGATTAGTATTGATGATATGGGTAGTACAAGAGTAGATCTACCACAAGATCAGAGAGGCTAAACCCTAGAAGCTAGCCTATGGTATGATTGTATGTTATGGTTCTTGTCCTATGGACTAAAACCCTTCGGTTTATATAGACACCGGAGAGGGTTAGGGTTACACAAGGCCAGTTACAAAGGAGGAGATATCCATATCCGTACTGCCTAGCTTGCCTTCCACGCCAAGTAGAGTCCCATCCGGACACGAGACGAAGTCTTCAATCTTGTATCTTCATAGTCTAATAGTCCGACCAATGAATATAGTCCGGCAGTCCGGAGACCCCCTAATCCAGGACTCCCTCAGTGGTCATACACCCAAGGTGAATGGTTTATTGAATCTCGGTCGTAGTGATACACATATTCATAATATTGAAGCCAAAAGATGCAAAGTTAATAATGATAGTGCAACTTATTTGTGGCACTGCCGTTTAGGTCATATTGGTGTAGAGCGCATGAGGATACTCCATGCTGATGGGCCTTTGGAATCACTTGATTATGAATCACTTGATGCTTGCGAACCATGCCTCATGGGCAAGATGACTAAAACTCCGTTCGCCAAAACAATGGAGTGAGCAACTGACTTATTGGTACCGATGTATGTGGTCCGATGAGTGTTGAGGCTCGCGACGGGTATCATTATTTTCTGACCTTCAAAAATGATTTGAGCAGATATGAGTATATCTACTTGATGAAACAAAAGTCCGAAACGTTTGAAAAGTTCAAAGAATTTTAGAGTGAAGTGGAGAATCATCATAACAAGAAAATAAAGTTTCTACGATCTGATCGTAGAGACAAAATATTTGAGTTACGAGTTTGGCCTTCAGTTGAAACAATGTCGAATAGTTTCGCAACTCACGCCACCTGGAACACCACATCGTAAAGGTGTGTCTGAATGTCATAATCGTACTTTATTAGATATGGTGCGATCTATGATGTCTCTTACTGATTTACCACTATTGTTTTGGGGTTATGCATTAGAGATAGCCGCATTCATGTTTAATAGGGCACCATCTAAATCCGTTGAGACGACACCGTATGAACTATGGTTTAGCAAGAAACCTAAGCTGTCATTTCTTAAAGTTTGGGGTTGCGATGCTTATGTGAAAAAATTTCAGCCTGATAAGCTCAAACCCAAATTGAGAAGTGCGTCTTCATAAGATACCCAAAAGAAACTATTGGGTACACCTTCTATCACAGATCCGAAGGCAAGATCTTTGTTGCTAAGAGTGGATCCTTTCTAGAGAAGGAGTTTCTCTCGAAAGAAGTGAGTGGGAGGAAAGTAAAACTTCATGAGGTAATTGTACCTTCTCCTGAATTGGAAAGTGGTTCATCACAGAAATCAGTTCCAGTGATGCCTACACCAATTAGTGAGGAAGTTAATGATGATAATCATGAAACTTCAGATCAAGTTACTACCAAACCTCGTAGGTCAACCAGAGTACGTTCCGCACCAGAGTGGTATGGTAATCCTTTCTGGAAGTCATGTTACGAGACCATGACGAGCCTACGAACTATGAGGAAGCGATGATGAGCCCAGATTCCGCAAAATGGCTTGAGGCCATGAAATCTGAGATGGGATCCATGTATGAGAACAAAGTGTGGACTTTGGTTGACTTGCCCAATGATCGGCAAGTCATTGAGAATAATTGGATCTTCAAGAGGAAGACAAACGCTGATAGTAGTATTACTATATGCAAGGCTCGAATTGTCGCAAAAGGTTTTCAAGAAGTTCAAGATGTTGACTACGATGAGATTTTCTCACTCGTAGCGATGCTTAAGTCTGTCCGAATCTTGTTAGCAGTTTCCACATTATATGAAATCTGGTAAAAGGATATCAAAACTACATTCCTTAATGGATTTATTAAAGAAGAGTTGTATATGATGCAACTAGAAGAATTTGTCAATCCTAAAGGTGCTAACAAAGTGTGCAAGCTCCAGCGATCCATCTATGGACTGGTGCAAGCATCTCGGAGTTGGAATATACGCTTTGATGAGTTGATCAAAGCATATAGTTTTATACAGACTTTTGGAGAAGCCTGTATTTACAAGAAAGTGAGTGGGAGCTCTGTAGCATTTCTGATATTACATGTGGATGACATATTGTTGATTGGAAATGATACTGAATTTATGGATAGCATAAAAGGATACTTGAATAAGAATTTTTCAATGAAAGACCTCGGTAAAGCTGCTTACATATTGGGCATCAAGATCTACAGAGATATATCAAGACGTTTGATAAATTTTTCAGTATGTACATACCTTGACAAGTTTTTGAAGTAGTTCAAAATGGAACAGTCAAAGAAGGAGTTCTTGACTGTGTCGCAAGGTGTGAAGTTGAGTAAAGACTCAAAACCCGACCACGACAAAAAATAGAAAGAGAATGAAAAGTCATTGCCTATGCCTCAGTCATAGCTTCTATAAAGTATGCTATGTTGTGTACCATACCTATTGTATACATACCTTAGCATGATCTTGGCAAGGGAGTACGATGGTGATCTAGGAGTAGATCACTGGACAGCGGTCAAAATTATCCTTAGAGGACTAAGGAAATATTTCTCGGTTATGGAGGTGATAAAAGAGTTCGTCGTAAAGAGTAACATCGATGCAAGCTTTTGACACCGATCTAGATGACTCTAAGTCTCTATCTAGATACATATTGAAAGTGGGAGCAATTAGCTAGAGTGGCTCCATGCAGAGTATTGTAGACATAGAAATTTGTACAATAAATACGAATCTGAATGTTGCAGACCCGTAGACTAAACTTTTCTCACAAGCAAAACATGTCACTCTTTGGGTGTTAATCACATAGTGATAAACTAGATTATTGACTCTAGTAAACCCTTTGGGTATTAGTCACATGGAGATGTGAACTAATCACATAAAGATGTGAACTATTGGTGTTAAATCACATGACGATGTGAACTAGATTATTGACTCTAGTGCAAGTGGGAGACTGAAGGAAATATGCCCTAGAGGCAATAATAAAGCTATTATTTATTTCCTTATATCATGATAAATGTTTATTATTCATGCTAGAATTGTATTAACCGGAAACTTAGTACATGTGTGAATACATAGACAAACTGAGTGTCACTAGTATGCCTCTACTTGACTAGCTTGTTAATCAAAGATGGTTCAGTTTCCTAGCCATGGACAAGAGTTGTCATTTGATGAACGGGATCACATCATTAGAGAATGATGTGATTGACTTGACCCATCAGTTAGCTTAGCACTTTGGTCATTTAGTTTAATGCTATTGCTTTCTCCATAACTTATACATGTTCCTTTGACTATGAGATTATGCAACTCCCGAATACCAGAGGAACACTTAGTGTGCTATCAAACGTCACAATGTAACTGGGTGATTATAAAAGATGCTCTACAGGTGTCTCCGATGGTGTTTGTTGAGTTGTCATAGATCAAGATTAGGATTTGTCACTCCGATTGTCGGAGAGGTATCTCTGGGCCCTCTCGGTAATGCACATCACTATAAGCCTTGAAAGCAATGTGACTAATGAGTTAGTCACGCGATGATGCATTACGGAATGAGTAAAGAGACTTACCGATAACGAGATTGAACTAGGTATTGAGATACCAACAATCGAATCTCGGGCAAGTAACATACCGATGACAAAGGGAACAACGTATGTTGTTATGCGGTTTGACCGATAAAGATCTTCGTAGAATATGTAGGAGCCAATATGAGCATCCAGGTTCCGCTATTGGCTATTGACCATAGATGTGTCTCGGTCATGTCTACATAGTTCTCGAACCCGTAGGGTCCGCACGCTTAACGTTCGGTGATGATCGGTATTATGAGTTTATGTGTTTTGATGTACCGAAGGTTGTTCGGAGTCCCGGATGTGATCTTGGGCATGACGAGGAGTCTCTAAATGGTTGAGCCATAAATATCGATATATTGGATGACTATGTTTGGACATCGGAATGGTTCCGGGTGAGTTCGGGCATTTACCGGAGTACCGGGAGGTTACCGAAACCCCCTGGGGAGTATATGGGCCTTATTGGGACTTAGTGGAATAGAGGAGAGGAAGGCCTAGGTGGAGGGCGCGCCCCCCTAGCCCAATCCGAATTGGGTGGGGGTGGGAGGGCCTTCCTTCCCTCTCTCTCCCCCTTCCTTCTCTCCTACTCCAACTAGGGAAAGGGGGGAATCCTACTCCCAGTGGGAGTAGCCCCTAGGGCGCGCCATAGAGAGGGTCGGCCCTCCCCTCCTCCACTCCTTTATATACGGGGGAAGGGGGCACCCCATAGACACACAAGTTGATCATTGATCCCTTAGCCGTGTGCGGTGCCCCCCTCCACCATAATCCACCTCGGTCATATCGTCATAGTGCTTAGTCGAAGCCCTGCGCTGGTAGCTTCATCATCACCGTCATCACACCGTCGTGCTGATGAAGCTCTCCCTCGACACTCAGCTGGATCGAGAGTTCGTGGGACCTCACCGAGCCGAACATGTGCAGATCATGGAGGTGCCGTACTTTCGGTACTAGGATCGGTCGAATCGTGAAGACGTATGACTACATCAACCACATTGTCATAACGCTTCCGCTTACGGGCTACGAGGGAACATGGACAACACTCTTCCCCTCTCATTGCTATGCATCACCATGATAGATCTTGCGTGTGTGTAGGATTTTTTTTGAAATTACTACGTTCCCCAACAGCTGGCCCGTGAGCCAGAGCTCAGACTCTTGGGTTTAGCGACACTGCAGGGACGGACCCGAGCACAGTCGCCGTGCCTGCCCTTAATCATGAGGCGATCGTGGATGGGTTTGCAAGGGTGTATGACGATCATGGCAGCGACGTGTCGGACAGGAAGATGATAATCATGAAATAACTCATGGAAGGAGGTATGCCAGTTCTAATAGGTGCAAAGAAGGATACATGCCACAAGGACAGACCCACGCGGCCTGGGGACGATGCAGCCCGAGGGGCGCTCCCAGCTGAACGACTAGAGGATGCAAGAACGATACATGTTGCAGGGACAGACCCATACGATCTGGGGATAATGTAGCCCGAGGGGCGCCCCCAACTGAATAAACCAGAAAATGTCACCTGGCACCGTTACTGAAGAGGTGTTGAAGTAGCTGAAGACGCGTGCTGAAGAAGTCGCTCCTCACGAGACACTTGGGTCCTGAGCCACAGGGGCTCTAGAGGCTCAGGGGGCTCGCGCAGAACCGTCGCCATCTCCGCCAGGACCGCCTGGTGCCTGGCCTCCTGAGCCGCCACGACACTCCGCAGGTGGCGCTGGAATGCAACAGCCGCGTTCGCAAGCCAAAAGGCATGCGAATGTAGCTGTTAGGGGGCCCTCACACCGGCCGACATGGGACGGCTGGTAGAGCCGCTGAGAGGCAACCCTGTTGAGTCCTGGGATGTTGACGCAGACGCGTAGCTCGCCGTCCTTGCCAGGATAAGGAGTCGCGCCATGTGGTGGGCAGCGGTCGCCACGCATGGCTCTTGCCTCTTGAAGCTCCTCAGTTGCCTTGGTGATGAACTCCTAAGCACCTGGCGTCCCGCGCCTTGTGCCCTCGTGGGGGAAGCGCGCGATGAAACATGCCTCCATGTGGTGCCCGAGTGCCTCCCTCGTGATATTGGCTAGGTCAGAGGCCCTCCAGAAGAGAACCCCTGAGCCCGGCCTGAGGGGGGCTCCAGGCGCGCCATCCTATGCGAGGGAGGGAGGCGGCCCATCCGTGGGCACAGGTCCTGAGGTTGTGCCGCTGGACGCCCTGCTCCCTTGAGGTTCCTGGTGGAGCAGCTGCTTCTTCTTCTTGGGGATAGCCTCACGAGGGTAGATGGCACCTTCGTCGTCGGGGTTCTCGACTACCGCAGCCTGGTAAGCGTGCTTGAGGGAGCACACTGCGTCCTTTTCCTCACAGGCGATCGTGATGATGTCACTATTTCTTGGCATCTTAAGGACATTGTAACCATGATGAGTCACTGCCATGAACTTGGCCAGGGTTGGATACCCAAGGATGGCATTGTATGGAAGGCATATGTGGGCAATGTCGAAGTCCATGAGCTCTATGCGATAGTTTTCGCGCTGGCCGAAGGTGACAGAGAGGTGGATCTGCCCTATCGGGGTGGTGGAGCCATCGGTCACTCCTGAGAAAGGCTTGGTGGGCTGCAGCTAGTCGTAGGGCACTTGGAGGTGGTCAAACGTCTCGATGGAAAGAACGTTGAGCCCTGCACCACCATCAATGAGAGTCTTGGTGACGAGGATGTTGCTGATGACAGGCGAGCAGAGCATCGGGAGGGCATCGCCAATTCCTGCGCACTTGAGCTGGTCGGTCGAGCTGAAGGTGATGGTGCACTTGGACCACCTGAGCGGTCGCGTGGCCTCGAGCCTGGGGAGAGCTGCGTTCACTTCACGGGCAAACTACTTGAAGATGCGATGAGAGGCTGGGGCCTGAGCATCGCCCAGGATGCAGGCGATGGCACGAGGCTCGTGGAAGCCCCTAACCCCCTCGTCCTGGTGGTGGTCGTCGTTCCTTCTTGGCACTGGTAGCAGCAGAGGGAGACCAGTGTTGCCCTGAGGATGATCCTCATGAGTGAAGGAAGTATGCCCTAGAGGCAATAATAAAGTTGTTATGTATATTTCCTAATATTATGATAAATGTTTATTATTCATGCTAGAATTGTATTAACCAGAAACTTAGTACATGTGTTACATAGACAAACAAAATATCACTAGTATGCCTCTACTTGACTAGCTCGTTGAATCAATGATGGTTATGTTTCCTAACCATATACATGAGTTCTCATTTGATTAACGAGATCACATCATTTGAGAATGATGTAATTGACTTGACCCGTCCATTAGCTTAGCACGATGATCGTTTAGTTTGTTGCTATTGCTTCTCCATAACTTATACATGTTCCTATTACTATGAGATCATGCAAACTCCCGAATACCGGAGGAACACCTAGTGTGCTATCAAACGTCACAACGTAACTGGGTGACTATAACGATGCTCTACAAGTGTCTCCGATGGTATTTGTTGAGTTGGCATAGTCCGAGATTAGGATTTGTCACTCCGAGTATCAGAGAGGTATCGCTGGTCCCTCTCGGTAATGCACATCACTATAAGCCTTGCAAGAAATGTGACTAATGAGTTAGTCGCGGGATGATGCATTACGGAATGAGTAAAGAGACTTGCCGGTAATGATATTGAACTAGGTATTGAGATACCGACGATCGAATCTCGGGCAAGTAACATACCGATGACAAAGGGAACAACGTATATCGTTGTGCGGTTTGACCAATAAAGATCGTCGTAGAATATGTGGGAGCCAATATGAACATCCAGGTTCCGCTATTGGTAATTGACCGGAGACGTGTCTCAGTCATGTCTACATAGTTCTGAACCCATAGGGTCCGCATGCTTAACGTTCAGTGACCATCGATATTATGAGTTTATGTGTTTTGATGTACCAAAGATAGTTTGGAGTCCCAGATGTGATCACGAACATGACGAGGAGTCTCGAAATGGTCAAGACATAAAGATTGATATATTGGATGACTATATTCGGACACCAGATGAGTTCCGGGGGTCACCATATAATTATCGGAGTGCTGGGGGGTTATCGGAACCCCGGGGGGACTAATGGGCCAAATTTGGCCTTAGTGGAGAGAGAGAGAGGGCCGGCTAAGGTAGGGCCGCGCGCCCCTTCCCCTCTAGTCCGAATTGGACTAGGGAAGGGGGGGAGGGGGCGGCGCCCCCCTTTCCTTCTCTTCTCTCCCTCTCCTTCCTTCCCCCTTCCTCCTCCTAGTTGGACTAGGAAAGGGGGAGTCCTACTCCTACTAGGAGGAGGACTCCTCCCCTCCTTGGCGCGCCTCCAAGGGCCGGTCGGCCTCCCCCCTTGCTCCTTTATATACGGGGGCGGGGGGACACCCTAGGACACACAAGTTGATCATTGATCCCTTAGCCGTGTGCGGTGCCCCCCTCCACCATAATCCACCTCGGTCATATTGTTGTAGTGCTTAGGTGAAGCCCTGTGCCGGTAGCTTCATCAACACTGTCATCACGCCGTCGTGCTAACGAAGCTTTCCCTCAACACTCAGCTGGATCGAGAGTTCGTGGGACGTCACCGAGCCGAACGTGTGCAGATCGCGGAGGTGTCGTACTTTCGGTACTAGGGTCAGTCGGATCGTGAAGACTTATGACTAGATCAACCGCGTTGTCATAACACTTCCGCTTACGGTCTACGAGGGTACATGGACAACACTCTTCCCCTCTCGTTTCTATGCGTCATGATGATAGATCTTGCGTGTGCGTAGGATTTTTTTTTGAAATTACTGCGTTCCCCTACAGTGGCATCCGAGCCAGGTCTATGCGTAGATGTTATATGCACGAGTAGAACACAAAGGAGTTGTGGGAATGGGTATATACATATTTTTTGCCGTCACTAATTGTTTCTTGATTCGGTGGTATGGTTGGATGAAGCAGCCCAGACCGACATTACGCGTACGCTTACACGAGACTGGTTCTACCGACGTGCTTCGCACATAGGTGGCTGGTGGGTGTCAGTTTCTCCAATTTTAGTTGAATCGGATTCAATGAACAAGGATCTTTCTGAAGATCAAAAAGCAATCACTATACCGCGTTGTGGTTTTTGATGCGTAGGTAAGAACGGTTCTTGCTCAGCCCGTAGCGGCCACGTAAAAATTGCAACAACAAAGTAGAGGACGTCTAACTTGTTTTTGCAGGGCATGTTGTGTTGTGATATGGTCAAGACATGATGCTAAATTTTATTGTATGAGATGATCATGTTTTGTAACACAGTTATCGGCAACTGGCAGGAGCCACATGGTTTTCGCTTTATTGTATGAAATGCAATCGCCATGTAATTGCTTTACTTTATCACTAAGCGATAGCGATAGTCGTAGAAGAAATAGTTGGTGAGACGACAATGATGCTTCGATGGAGATCAAAGTGTCAAGCCGGTGACGATGGTGATCATGACAGTGCTTTGGAGATGGAGATCAAAGGCACAAGATGATGATGGCCATATCATATCACTTATATTGATTGCATGTGATGTTTATCCTTTATGCATCTTATTTTTCTTAGTTCGGCGGTAGCATTATAAGATGATCTCTCACTAAATTTCAAGGTATAAGTGTTCTCCCTGAGTATGCACCATTGCTACAATTCATCGTGCCAAGACACCACATGATGATCGGGTGTGATAAGCTCTACGTTCACATACAATGGGTGCAAGCCAGTTTTGCATACGCAGAATACTCGGGTTAAACTTGACGAGCCTAGCATATGCATACATGGCCTCGGAACACTGAGACCGAAAGGTCGAGCGTGAATCATATAGTAGATATGATCAACATAGTGATGTTCACCATTGAAAACTACTCCATCTCACGTGATGATCGGACATGGTTTAGTTGGTATGGATCACGTGATCTCTTAGATGATTAGAGAGATGTCTATCTAAGTGGGAGTTCTTAAGTAATTTGATTAATTGAACTTCAATTTATCATGAACTTAGTACCTGATAGTATTTTGCATGTCTATGTTGTTGTAGATAGATGGCCCGTGCTGTTGTTCCGTTGAATTTTAATGCGTTCCTTGAGAAAGCTAAGTTGAAAGATGATGGAAGCAACTACACGGACTGGGTTCGTAACTTGAGGATTATGCTCATTGCTGCACAAAAGAATTACGTCTTGGAAGCACCGCTAGGTTACAAACCCGCTGCAGGAGCAACGCCAGATGTTGTGAACACCTGGCAGAGCAAAGCTGATGACTACTCGATAGTTCAGTGTGCCATGCTTTACGGCTTAGAACCGGGACTTCAACGACGTTTTGAACATCATGGATCATATGAGATGTTCCAGAAGTTGAAGTTAATATTTCAAGCAAATGCCCGGATTGAGAGATATGAAGTCTCCAATAAGTTCTACAGCTGCAAAATGGAGGAGAATAGTTCTGTCAGTGAACATATACTCAGAATGTCTGGGTACCACAACCACGTGACTCAGCTGGGAGTTAATCTTCCTGATGATAGTGTCATTTACATAGTTCTTCAATCACTGCCACCAAGTTACAAGAGCTTCGTGATGAACTATAATATGCAAGTGATGGATAAGATGATTCCTGAGCTCTTCGCAATGCTAAAGGCTGCGGAGGTAGAAATCAAGAAGGAGCATCAAGTGTTGATGGTCAACAAGACCACCAGTTTCAAGAAAAAGGGTAAAGGGAAGAAGGGGAACTTCACGAAGAACAGCAAACCAGTTGCTGCTCAAGTGAAGAAACCCAAGTCTGGACCTAAGCCTGAGACTGAGTGCTTCTACTGCAAAGGGACTGGACACTGGAAGCGGAACTGCCCCAAGTATTTGGCGGAGAAGAAGGATCGCAAAGTGAAAGGTATATTTGATATACATGTTATTGATGTGTACCTTACTAATGCTCGTAGTAGTGCCTGGGTATTTGATACTGGTTCAGTTGCTAACATTTGCAACTCGAAACAGGGGCTACGGATTAAGCGAAGATTGGGTAAGGACGAGGTGACGACGCGCGTGGGAAATGGTTCCAAAGTCGATGTGATCACCGTCGGCACACTACCTCTATATCTACCTTCGAGATTAGTTTTAGACCTAAATAATTGTTATTTGGTGCCAGCGTTGAGCATGAACATTATATCTGGATCTTGTTTGATGTGAGACGGTGATTCATTTAAATCAGAGAATCATGGTTGTTCTATTTATATGAGTAATATCTTTTATGGTCATGCACCCTTGATGAGTGGTCTATTTTTTCTAAATCTTGATAGTAGTGATACACATGTTCTTAGTATTGAAGCCAAAAGATACATGGTTGATAATGATAGTGCAACTTATTTGTGGCACTGCCGTTTGGGTCATATTGGTGTAAAGTGCATGAAGAAACTTCATTCTGTTGGACTTCTGGAATCACTTGATTATGAATCACTTGGTACTTGTGAACCATGCCTTATGGGCAAGATGACTAAAACTCCGTTCTTCGGAACAATGGAGCGAGCAACATAGTTATTGGAAATCATACATACTAACGTATGTGGTCCAATGAACATTGAGGCTTGCGGCGGATATCATTATTTTCTGACCTTCACAGATGATTTGAGTAGATATGGGTATATCTACTTAATGAAACACAAGTCTGAAACATTTGAAAAGTTCAAAGAATTTCAGAGTGAAGTGGAAAATCATCGTAACAAGAAAATAAAGTTTCTACGATCTGATCGTGGAGGAGAATATTTGAGTTACGAGTTTGGTCTTCATTTGAAACAATGCGGAATAGTTTCCCAACTCACGCCACTCAGAACACCACAACATAATGGTGTGTCCGAACGTCGTAATCGTACTTTACTAGATATGGTGCGATCTATGATGTCTCTTACTGACTTACCACTATCGTTTTGGGGTTATGCTTTAGAGACAGCTGCATTCACGTTAAATAGGGCACCATCTAAATCCGTTGAGACGACACCTTATGAACTGTGGTTTGGCAAGGAACCCAAGTTGTTGTTTATTAATGTTTGGGGCTGCGATGCTTATGTGAAGAAACTTCAATCTGATAAACTCGAACCCAAATCAGAGAAATGTGTCTTCATAGGATACCCAAAGGAGACTGTTGGGTACACCTTCTATCACAGATCCGAAGGCAAGATATTCGTTGATAAGAATGGATCCTTTCTAGAGAAGGAGTTTCTCTCGAAAGAAGTGAGTGGGAGGAAAGTAGAACTTGATGAGGTAATTGTACCTGATCCCTTATTGGAAAGTAGTTCATCACTGAAATCAGTTCCAGTGATTCCTACACCAGTAAGTGAGGAAGCTAATGATGATGATCATGAAACTTCTGATCAATTTACTACCGAACCTCGTAGGTCAACCAAAGTGAGATCCGCACCAGAGTGGTACGGTAATCCTGTTCTAGAGATCATGTTACTTGACCATGACGAACCTACGAACTATGAGGAAGCGATGATGAGCCTAGATTCCGCAAAATGGCTTGAGGCCATGAAATCTGAGATGGGATCCATGTATGAGAACAAAGTGTGGACTTTGGTTGACTTGCCTGTTGATCGGCAGGCCATAGAGAATAAATGGATCTTCAAGAAGAAGACTGACGCGGACGGTAATGTTACTATCTACAAAGCTCGACTTGTTGCAAAAGGTTTTCGACAAGTTCATGGAGTTGACTACGATGAGACCTTCTCACCCGTAGCGATGCTTAAGTCCGTCCGAATCATGTTAGCAATTGCCGCATTTTATGATTATGAAATTTGGCAAATGGATGCCAAAACTGCATTCCTTAATGGATATCTTAAAGAAGTGTTGTATATGATGCAACCAGAAGGTTTTGTCGATCCAAAAAGTGCTAACAAAGTGTGCAAGCTCCAGCGATCCATTTATGGACTGGTGCAAGCCTCTCGGAGTTGGAATATATGCTTTGATAGTGTGACCAAAGCATATGTTTTTATACAGACTTTTGGAGAAGCCTATATTTACAAGAAAGTGAGTGGGAGCTCTGTAGCATTTCTGATATTATATGTAGATGACATATTGTTGATCGGAAATGATACTAAATTTCTGAATAGCATAGAAGGATACTTGAAGAAGAAATTTTCAATGAAAGACCTCGGTGAAGCTGCTTATATATTGGGCATCAAGATCTATAGAGATAGATCAAGACGCTTAATTGGACTTTCACAAAGCACATACCTTGATAAAGTTTTGAAGAAGTTCAAAATGGATCAAGGAAAGAAAGGGTTCTTGCCTGTGTTACAAGGTGGGAAGTTGAGTCAGACTCAATGCCTGACCACTTCAGAAGATAGAGAGAAAATTAAAGTCATTCCCTATGCTTTAGCCATAGGTTCTATCATGTATGTAATGCTGTGTACCAGACCTGATGTGTGCCTTGCTATTAGTTTAGGAGGGAGGTACCAAAGTAATCTAGGAGTGGATCACTGGACAGCGGTCAAAAACATCCTGAAATACCTGAAAAGGACTAAGGATATGTTTCTCGTATATGGAGGTGACAAAGAGCTCATCGTAAACGGTTACGTCGATGCAAGCTTTGACACTGATCCAGATGACTCTAAGTCACAAACCGGTTTCATATTTTTATTAAATGGAGGAGCTATTAGTTGGTGCAGTTCCAAGAAGAGTGTCGTGGCGGGATCTACGTGTGAAGCGGAGTACATAGCTGCTTCGGAAGCAGCAAATGAAGGAGTCTGGATGAAGGAGTTCATATCCGATCTATGTGTCATACCTAGTGCATCGGGTCCAATGAAAATCTTTTGTGACAACACTGGTGCAATGGTCGTGGCAAAGGAATCCAGATTTCACAAAAGAACCAAGCACATCAAGAGATGCTTCAATTCCATCCGCGATCAAGTCAAGGAGGGAGACATAGAGATTTGTAAGATACATACGTATCTGAATGTTGCAGACCCGTTGACTAAGCCCCTCTCACGAGCAAAACATGATCAACACCAAGACTCAATGGGTGTTAGAATCATTACAATGTAATCTAGATTATTGACTCTAGAGCAAGTGGGAGACTGAAGGAAATATGCCCTAGAGATCTTCATAGAATATGTGGGAGCCAATATGAATATCCAGGTTCCGCTATTGGTATTGACCGGAGACGTGTCTCGGTCATGTCTACATAGTTCTCGAACCCGTAGGGTCCGCACGCTTAACATTCGGTGACGATCGGTATTATGAGTTTATGTGTTTTGATGTACTGAAGATAGTTCAGAGTCCCAGATGTGATCACAGACATGACGAGGAGTCTCGAAATGGTCGAGACAAAAAGATTGATATATTGGATGACTATATTTAGACACCGTATGAGTTGGGGGGTCACCGAATAATTATCGGAGTGCCGGGGGGTTATCTGAACCCCGGGGGGACTAATGGGCCAAAATGGGCCTTCGTGGAGAGAGAGAGGGCTGGCCAAGGTAGGGCCGCGCGCCCCTTCCCCTCTAGTCCGAATTGGCGCCCCCTTTCCTTCTCTTCTCCCCCTCTCCTTCCTTCCCCCTTCCTCCTCCTAGTTGGACTAGGAAAGGGGGAGTCCTACTCCTACTAGGAGGAGGACTCCTCCCCTCCTTGGCGCGCCTCCAAGGGCCGGCCGGCCTCCCCCTTGCTCCTTTATATACGGGGCAGGGGGCACTCTAGGACACACAAGTTGATCATTAATCCCTTAGCCGTGTGCGGTGCCCCCCTCCACCATAATCCACCTCGGTCATATCATTGTAGTGCTTAGGCGAAGCCCTGCGCTGGTAGCTTCATCATCACCGTCATCACGCCTTCGTGCTGACGAAGCTCTCCGTCGACACTCAGCTGTATCGATAGTTCATGGGACATCACCTAGCGGAACATGTGTAGATCACGGAGGTGCCGTACTTTCGGTACTAGGATCGGTCGGATCGTGAAGATGTACGACTACATCAACCGCGTTGTCATAACGCTTCCGCTTATGGTCTACGAGGGTACATGGACAACACTCTTTCCCTCTCGTTGCTATGCATCACCATGATAGATCTTGCGTGTGCGTAGGATTTTTTTTGAAATTACTGTGTACCCCAACAACGAGGCTGGTCTCTCTAGGTGCCCTCGCGAGGTTGGGCCTGCTAGCGTTCCTCACGAGGTTGATCGCGCCATTCCTGGCGGGGGCCATGCTCGTCCCAGCGTCCTCTAGTTCGGCCAACTCCGCGATCGTAGCCCTGGTCGCTACGCTCGGGGCGATGACCGAGGCGCCCGTCGCGGATGGCCCTGTGCTCCTGATAGTCGTTGGTGTTGTGGTTGTGCATGTTGTGGAAGACACAGAACGGGCGGCTGCTCTTGGATGACTCTGAGTGGTCGCAGCCGCACTTCATCTATGGTTCAGCCGCAAGCACGGCCACCCCCTTGCGCTTCATGTTCTTGGCCTTGGCCTTCTTGTCCTCTTGGTAGGTCCCTGGGAGCTCGAGGAGGGAGAGGCGTCGTTCCTCAGCTGTCGCGCACTTGGTTGCCATGTTGAACATCTCCAGAGCTGTGCACAGGTCCTCGTGTATGGAGAGCTCTTCCTTCATCTTGACATCGCAGACGCCATCAGTGAATGCGGAGATGATGGCCTTATCCGACACCTCGGGGATCTTGAGGTGAACGCTGTTGAAGCGCTAGATAAACTTCTACAGGGTCTCCCCTGGCTGCTGCTTGATGCACAGCAGGTCTCCCGCGGCAGGCAGGCGGTTGCGAGTGCCCTGGAAGTTGGCGACGAAACGCTCGCGCATCTTGCCCCAGGAGGAGATCGATCCCATGGGCAGGTTCAGGAACCAAGAACATGCCCATCCTTGAGGGCCATGGGAAACCAGTTCACCATAACCTTCTTATCACCGTTGGCCGCCTCGATGCTCAGCTCATAGAGCTGCAAGAACTCCGTAGGGTCGGGGGTGGCGTCATAGCACAGAGGTAGGTCGGGCTTGAACTTCCCCGGCCAGATGATGCTGTGTAGCTCTGGAGTGAAGGCACATTAGCCCACGGTAGTCACAGGAGCTCGTCGTGGAGGTGGAGCCTGGTCTTGGCGCTCACGCGCCACCGCCGCAGGCGGCGCGCGGTCGTGACGTGGTAGTGCTGGAAGCGCAGGAGCATCTTCTTGCAGCCGCTGGACCTCATGGCAGCTTCCTTCTTCATGCGCAGGCGCCCTGCATAGTGGGTCGCACCGCGGGGCCGCCTGCCTTGGTCCGAGGGTGACGTCTTGACGGGAAGGTGGCGGAGGCGCTCCGTGGGCTACATCGCCTGCGGCAGGCGGCAGGCGAGGCAGCGAAAGAGACGGTGCAGGAGAGCCCCCAGCGGCGCTGACGAGCTCGGCGATGCGGTCCAGCCAGTCTTCATAGAAGTCGTCGACAGGGCGGTAGCGCAAGAGCTCACGCACCATGAGCAGCGCAGCCTATGTGTCCGCCGGCCCGCGACGGGCGTGAGATGACGAACCAGTCGGAGTCAGCGACGGGGTGGCCATGCGCCCATCACAGAGCACAGAGGGGTGCATCGATGAAGCTTGCTCTTCGTGCCCCGCTAGGCCGGTGGCGACGTTGGCGGCATACGATGGAGAATGACAGGGAGGCCCGCAGGCGGGCGCTGTTTGGGCGACGCAAGCGGCGAGGGCGGCCCGACACTCTGCACGGGCTCGACGGGCGTCAGCCATGGAAGCGGTGGAGCAGCAACGAATCAATCGGCGAAAGAGAGGCTCTGACGCACACCTACCTGCCGCGCCAAATGTCGGATTCGGGGTTGCGCAGACCCTTGAGAGGTTCGAACACTGGGGTGCGTGCGAAGAACTCATTCTTCCCAGTATGCCCACGCACCGATTCCACAGCCTAGCTTGACGAACCAAATGGACAAGAGACACTGCAGTTTACCCAGGTTCGGGCCACCTTGCGGTATAAAACCCTACTCCTGCTTTGTGGTGGATTGGCCTCAAGGGGCTATGGATGAGCTTGTACAGTGGACGAACAACCTCGGGAGGTGAGGTGTTCTTGAGCTCGATGAGCTGGTGAGGTGGTCATGGTGGAATGGATCCGATCCCTTCTATGGCGGTGGCTAGGTCCTATTTATAGTGGCCTTGGTCCTCTTCCCAAATGTAAGCGGGAAGGGATCCCACAACGACCAAATTCAAAGGGAGACAACTAGTACAAGTTATCCTGACAAAAGTAGTCTTCGCATGCAAAAGCTCATGGCCGTGATGCCGCGGTGGGCTCTGCGATGACCTCCATCCTGTCGCCCTGGCGGTCTTGGTCTTGTTGCACCGAAACGGAAACCTTTGCTTGATTCCTCGGGACTCCGCGCCTGCGCCTGCCTCCTTAGCACCAAAGAGGAAACTGGTACACTGCGCCCGCTGGGGCCCACCTAGCCTTGGTCGTCATGGCTCACATCATATGAACCTCGCAAGGTGTACCTTGCATTGATATCTCCGCTCCTCGGGAGCTAGCCTGGTGAGGCTGCCCCCAGGGAGGTCTTGGTATTGTCCTCGTGAGGGTCTTGGGTTGTTGTTGTTGAAGATGGGCTGTACCAGGCTGTCAATGGAGCCACGTCATGGGCCGCAGGCAGGCAAGTCTGGGTACCCTCGTTCCCAGAACACCGACATAGGCGTCTGGAGATGGTGCCCGGGGTACTGCTCCATTGTGATGGAGGGTTTCGTCGTTGGAGTAGCTCCAGTGATGTGAAAGCCACCCATCATCTCCAATTAGAATAGTGTGTCCATGCACGGATGCAATATGGCCAAACGATGTCTACCATCGGTATCTCAAATTCAAATCAGTGCGACCTTGTTCAATGTGTATACAATATAGCATGCTCGTTTCCAAACCACACCGCGCATATCTCAGTTATATTCATGCATGCATGGGTTTCAAACATCATGATCTCTTATTCAAATATTTGAATAAAACTTTATATTGATTATGACCTCACCTAGTCTTTTACACCCACATACTCATCTTCTCTTCATAATTGTACCACTAACTTTCTCTCGTGCATGCATGCACACACACTACCACTCGGTATTATCCCTCACACACATGCAATCTTTTTCTTCAGGTTGGTCTCCCATGCATGCACACACACACCTACCCCTCTTCATCATTTATGACATTCTTTATCTCTCACGTGCATGCACAATGATCGATGTTCCTCTATGTGTGTGTATATATAGCTAGGTCTTTCCTAGTTTTCCACACAAACCGATCGATCTATATATCTAGTCATGTCTCACCCTCTTTCCCACACACACATCGATCAATCTATACCTCTCTATATAGGATTACATAGCTAATACACCCACATTAACTATATATATCCAACGTCCCCCTCTCATCATCCATGCCTTCCGCTTCATCTCTCAGACGCGCGCAAAGTGGTGAAGACAGGGGCAGCAAGGGCCCTACCTCCCTAACATCACTATATATTGAGGCTAATATGAATGTGATCAGTAGATCAATTGCTGGTAAAATGGTTTAAGTTGATGATTGGCCCTCCTCGTAAAGGATTAGCAAAGCTTGACCCCCTAGCTCATTTATTTTTCATGGCTCTGCCACTGCACGCAACCACGTACGTTCTCGCCCCCTCTCTTTAAATATTGATCTCACACTTGTGCCCTCCTTCATAGTCTCCCTCCACTTGGACCCTCGCACCATCTTCCCGCCCCCACCAGATTCTGCCACATGTACAATCTAGAAGACTCCATGGTTGAACTTAAGCATAATGCACAAACCTCAAAACACAAGTGCTTCTCCTTTGTTCTAGAATCTTCCGTATCATAACTGCCCAAACTTTTTTTCTAGCTGAATTGCCATTATTTGTTTTTACTTTCTGCTTTACAACACACAATTCCATGAATCATAAAATAGATTAACTTTTTATAAAAACTAATTGATTTTGAATGAGATGAACTATAAGAATTAAACGAACATCTACATCATGCATATATGACTCAAAGCTTACATGCTATAGTGTGGTATTTATTCATATTTGGTTGCCAAATCTGATGCATTCAATGCACGTGTACCTTACTAGTACTTCCTGTATGTGCAAAACATGTAAATTAGAATTCCAATGGCACGCTACACAGTGTCTTGCCTCTTTTCAGTTCATGAAGCCACATGGCACATGTGGAGGCGTTGTCGCAACCTCCTTGTGTGGATTGATCACAGTGATGTGTTGCTAGTTCCAGAAGAATGTACTCGTCCTGTCTGATTCACACTGGCAGTACATGCACGAAGCGAAGATGTGCACACACACTCATTCCTTCGTACGCACACGCGGGTACACGGTGGGACGCATTTTTGTACGAAGATCGACCCCATGTGATAATTTGACATGTGTAAAGTCCTTCACTTCGTTGATGGTCAATTAACAGCGCATGCAAATTGAGTGCATGTGAGGGAGGAAGTAGTTGAGAAAGACATTACTACTCCACTGCGTGCATGCGAGTAGTTAAATTATGGGTGGCTACTTCCATTGGTCTCCTTCGTATTTTGTGCCAATTTTTGACCATATTTTTATGTAACATAATATTTATGCATGTCATAAAAATTGGCACAAAAAAGGGGCCAATAAACCAGGACGCAGGCAACATGATCAATTTTTGCCTGGGCTACTGTTGGTGGCCTTTGTATTTAAATATGGACGGAGTGGAGTAGTACTATCTTTATCTTAGCCTCATAGGGCTCTCCCAGAGCCTAGGCTCGCCTCCCCGCCTCACCCACCGGATCACGCCATGGAGGATCCCTTAGATCCCAGGATCTCGCAGGCTGCCCTCTCGCTGCAGCCCGCAACACTGCTGCCTTTGAGCGAAACCCACATGTGTTTTAGAGGGGATCCATTGCTCTGGAATCACAGATCTGTGGTACCAGAGGACATGGCAGGGCTGCGTTTCAGGTGGTGGGCAGCAAGGGCAAATCGGATCAAGGAAGCGTCGCATCAATTGGAGACAAGTTCGAAGGAGCTGCGCTTGGCGCAGCACAAGGCAGAGGCGCAAGTCGATCTCAGGGGAGAGATGCTGAGGGATGTTAGCATCTGGCAGCGTCGTGTTGATTTCGAGCTAGGGATAATGGCAGCGATCATATTCATGGAGTCAACTGTGGAGGAAAGAACGCGCATGCCTGCGGAATGGCATGAGCAGCCGCTGCAACTATTCAAATGGGCGGTAGGAGAAGCCAAATCATGGGACCAGCTGAGGCGGCACCGCTGGGCATGCATCATTGGTGAGGTGAGCTACCCTCCTTCCCCGCTAGCAAAGCAGTGACCTACTCAGTTGCTGCTGCAGTGAACTTGCGGCGCCATGGCGGTTTGCAACTGTGACAATTACTCCATCTATATGTATTGTATTCCTGTGAAAATACTTGGTCATTTGGAAAAAGATGGCAATTGATTTATCACTAGTTTTTGAATGCTTGGTCGTGACAATCACCCGAAGCCACAACCAGAAGTCTTCATCGCGTAATACTTACGGTCGGTCGCACCAATAGACGGTCGGTCGGACCCGCGACACGCATCAGCTTGGTCTGACATGTACGACCAGTTACATCACTGACTTGTGCGACCGCATTTGAGCAGTAGTACTTGAAATTTGTGTTCCAGGAAACTCATTGGGAGCCGTTTCGGGCCTCGAAACCAAAACCATCAATTAATCTTTAGCTTGTTCCTATCACATTCCAAAGTGTATAGTATAATTAAGTGCAAACTTGCTCACACCTAGTACGTATCAAACCTGAACGTGTTCCCACTATGCAGGTTTTAGTACTAGTGCTAGTACTAGGTTATAAAAAGGGGAACTAGTACCTAGCCGAAAATCACTCTACCTCTTCCTCCTCATAGTCTTTCTTGTTCGTCCGTCCTTGCCATGGACGGTGTGCGGAGCTCTAGGTCGAGAACTACTCGTAACAACGGAGCGACAACCAAGGTCGTGAAAAAAGAGGGCTCCCACCTGGAAAAGACCTTGAAAGATCTCTCACGGGCAAGCGAGGGCTCCCAGGAGCACCCTAGCCGCGGAGGCGAGGGCTCCTTGGAGCACCCTAGCCGCGGAGGCAAACATGCTGAGCTGTTGGTGCTGGAGTCGTTATCCCTCTACGACATGCCCGATCAGCTCAATAAGCAGGAGGAGTTCATCAACGGCTTGGTGGAGCTGCTGAAGGAGAGCCTTGATGACATGTTCGCTGAGCTCAATGGGCAGGGGGAGTTGACCGCCGGCTTGGTGATGCTGCTAAAGAAGAGCATTGCCTCGGATAAGAAGGTGACCGGTGAAATCCTGCAACTTCAGGAGGACATGGTGAAGCTCCGCCACGAGATCGACCTGGTGAAGGAGGAGAATGCCAGCTGGAAGAAGCTGCATGAGAAGAGTAGATCCTCGATGAAGATGCTGTAGGCCCTCGTCATGGAACAAAAGGAGAAGTTGGAGAAGCTCCGCATCAAGCACCCGGCTGCTGTCAAGGTACGTAATGTTGCTGTGGAACAGATGATGAAGGCTTGCGTCGAGAAATCCTGCATCATGGATAAAATGAAGAAGATGGCGAAGGAGATGCGCAAGGAGATGGAGGTCGTGGAGGCGATGAAGAAGCAGTTACGACTCCACGGCCAGCAACCCTTCATGAAGTAGAGAGCAGCGCCCCAGACTTGTGTGTGCATCTTCCTTCTTTTTTTGGGTGGTTAATCTTCCTTCTTCTTTTGCTCCTGTGTTTCTTCTTTTGCTTCGAGTGTTTCGCCGCACGTGTCACGTTCTCTGCGAGGCATGAATGGAACAATGCTAACAATGAGCGGCGCCGTGGGATCGATGACTAGCAAATTAGATCATTTTTTATTGCCATATCACACTAGGCTCCGTGTTTCGTGCTCCTCCGTCGTACTAGTACTCCAGTGGAAAACTTGAGTATACCGTACGGTTCTTTGCTCGTCCTCAGGTCGTCGGCAACACTTATATGAGCAGTCAAATCACAAGGCCCCGCCTTCCAGTAGTAATGAGCCGTCAAATCACAAAGGCCCTCGCCTCTCGTGAAACCGACCAAGCGAGACTGCCCCATCCTCTAGCCTTTTAAATGCATACTTTTGTACAATAGTAGTATCGATGGATTGCACCATGGAGCAAAACTAACAAGATGAAATTAAACAAAAAAGGTGGTACATATAGAGAGCGCTCGTCGCCAAATTATGCATATAGTACTATCAAAATAGCTAGTACGTGCTTAGATGGGGTGCTAAATTCTATTAAAGAAATTAGCATACCTATTTAATTCTTGGGTTTTTATTAGTTATGCCACTAGTTGTGTCTCACTACTCAATTTTTCCATTAGAAGTTACAACTACTCAAAAATGCCATCGATCCGTGAGATGCTTGCTCAAAAATGCAATTAGATATCTAAAAATGCCATCGTTCTGTTAGATGTTTGCTCAAAAATGCCATTAGACATTGTTATTTTCACGTCAAACTCGTTGACCATGTGGTATGACAAAAATAAGCCTAGACCCACATGTCAATTATCTCTATCTCACAATGATAAGTGTGGCCCCGCTTGTCAGGAGTAACCAAGTGAATAATTTTACAGGAAAATAAGAACACTGTTGGGATCAAGTACGCCCCACACTTTATTGTACTGCAGTGAGATAGAGGGAGAGCTGGCATGTTGGTCCATCGATATTTATGTCATTATAACATGGCAAAAGAGATTTGGGGCACAATAATGGTGTCCAGCACAACACACCCCTCAAATAAAACTAAGCACCCTGAAATTCTTTGACAACTAAACTGCTGCTATAGGATGTTGGCCATATATATTGTACGTATATAATGTGAAGAAACGAGTGGTAGTACTACCAACTACAAGATGAACTATAAGAAATACTAGTATGTACGCACTAAAGAGTTAAAGTAACAAGGAGGAACATAACATAGTTCTGCTGGGGGCTCAACACAACACACCCCTCAAATAAAACTAAGCACCCTGAAATTAAACTAAGCAACTAATCCGGTAGACACTGCATTACAACCACCATGAGCAACGACACTGCCACCTTACTCGGACTCCTCGTCCACGTGCTCGACTTTGTCCTTGTCCCTCTTCCTCTTGGCCAATACTTCTTTGCTAGAACCGCACACTTGGCTCTCGCTCTTCATCCAACCATTGTAGATATTGAAACAAAGGTAGGCATCCATTGCAGCGTAATTGATGTGGTCTCTATCTAGTACATTCCACTGCCATGCAAGATGAAACTTGGGAGGAGGTTTCGTCAGTTTACCGTACGAAGGATCAACCATGGCTGCTGCCAGGGTCAGCATTGAAGGCTGACGAGAGGGCACCAGCACATTCCTCTGGAGGTCGAAGGGCTGGCCTACGATGAGGCCTATCCGACCCAGGACTTCTTTGTCATTCGTAAAGTCTACAGAAATGAATTTGACTTTGCCGCCCCCGAGGAAGTTCTTAAAATCCTCGCACTCAACGTCGGCATGGCATATGTGGTAGACCAAGCACAAGTTATGCACGCAAACCTGGATCACAACAGGCTTCTTCTTCTCTTCCTCCTTTAGATTCTTCTCTTTTCCCAGGACTGTGGTGTACTCAACATCTAGCCCAGCGACCCACTCATCATCCTTTGACTTTCTGAACATGCGTCTGAAGCGAGCGAGGCATCCTTTCACCATCGCGGAAGAACGAGTGTAGATGGCGTCGAACTCATCGCCGGTGATGGTTCTAACCTTGTACTCGCCACCGATCATGGAGATTTGGGACGCCATGGATTTGGGAGTAGGGTTAGTGCTGTAATGTGAAAGGATAGAACGACTAGGAGCGAACTGCCGTAATGTTAAAGGACGACTGAGGACGAGTAGGAGTGAACTGCAAGCGGTTTTCCATTTGTAAAAATGCTGAGTGTGGCATGCGAACGGCAGGGTAGTGGCTTGCTCGGTGGATAAATGGATTCATGCAAAGTACTATGGGGCCCAATTATATGTCATGTCTACTAGACGCCCAATTAAATGGCTTCATGCATCTCCGCGTTCGCACGTCAAGCGTCGGGAAAATTATAGGTGATATGAAGCTTTCCATGCTCCCATGATACAAGCTTCCGAGAGCCCTTGGATCTGAGATCGAACGGTTGCATGGCGTGATTCTAGACTTATGGGTGAATATCCTATCCTGGAGGGTTATTCTGCAAATTTTCATCAACTTAGCATGCGACCATTCGATCTCAGATCCAAGGGTTGTTAGCAGCCCGTATCATGGTCGCGCCTACCATGACCGTCGCCTCGCTCGCCCGGCTGCGCCCTTGGAGATTTCAGACGGCTATAAATGAGCATTTTTGCCTACTCCCCATGCATGAAACTACTTCCTCCATCCATGTGCGTTAGGATATCTGATGTTGGCATGTCATACATAGTCATCACTTAGTCACTCATACAACAAGGTTAGATGTAAGGTTGGCTATAAGAGTGATTTTTTACTTCTCTCTAACTCTTTCTTTGTACTCCCTCCATTTTAGTTTACAAGTCCAGTGCGTATACCTAGGTTGTAAATTTTATCACCGTAATATAAACTATATAAAACAAAAATTATACTGTTTGAAAATAGAACATCTGAAGTTTATAATGTATGTTTTTTGTAATATATGACTTCTACTACCTCCTTTCTGGTTTATAGGGATCAGTTAAAAAATCTCACCAACCAAGGCAGATGGTGAGTGGTGAAACAAGTTTTGTAGCTTGCAAAACCACTCAATTAATGCGCTTGTTTTCTTCAAAAAATTGTGTTTACCAATGCATTAATTGCAATGCATGGATGCATAAAGTACATGCATTGGTAAATTTTCTCTTAATATTTGCATGCAATGATTTATTGCACCTTGAAATCTGAACATGTGATGGGGAACAACCAAATTGAGACTTATAAATGGGAAAACTAAAATTTTGAGATAACCCCTATAAATCGGACAGGTGGGACTATTAGGTTGGTCAAATTGACGACCTAGGGGTCCGCACACGCCTTGTAAACTAAGAGAGAGGGAGTAGTATTTATTGCATTTGCCAAAAGGAGTAAGGAGTATAGTACTTGGCACCTGTATACCATGGAGGTGGTTAGGAATCAGGAGACTCACGCCGGTCGTAGCACTGCAGTTAAAATGATAATGGCAAGTCAAATCACAAGGCCTCAAATGTCCAATAGCAACTAACCGTCAAATCACACAGCCCTACGTTTGCAGCAGCCTACTCCCTCATCTTCTCGTCTCTCTGTCGAACTAACTAGGCGTAACTGCCCCGCCTATCGCATGGGAAAAGCCCCGCCCTCGACTTCTAAATATAATTTTGTACCCATGGATTGTGCCATGGGCAATGCCCCAAGAAAACGGTAGTACACATGTATACATCATGCCCATCGCGTTCGCGTCGCACCCCAGATGGCTGGTCGGTCTAGCACGCTGCTCTCCAAATGGAATGTGCGTCATATTGCGTTTGCACAGACATGTGGGACCATAATTGAGAACCGACCATAGGCACACTCCCCAGCCCCGCAAGTCAGCTGAGTTAATAAAAGAGAGAGACGAGCGATAGTACTGGAGCAGTGTTGTACAGACGTCGATGCCTGGACGATCCCTGCATGACACGGAAGATCAGTTCGTCCATGCATGTGACCAGACTCCAGCAGATGGTTGGATTGGCTATTGTCTACATATCGTGCAGGCTGTGTTGTACAGGGCTGTAGTTCTGATGAGAAATCTAAAAAATGTTTCTTATCATCCCGCAATATTAGGTGTCATGTGCTCCGGATCACTGTGAGAGTTAAACAGCGACAGCTGAGTTCCTCCAAGGCGCTGGTCATTGGGGGCACATGCACGAAGACTACTCGGCTGCCATCTAGGTCAAGCCGGCTATGTTAATTAGGACATCTATCGATGGACCCCTTTTCTATGAGTTTATCTTTAATTTGACCTTTGATCCTCGTCTAGTTTGTCCGTCGGGATTCATGGTGTCTCCTTGGGGCAGTGAGGTTATGGTTTCTTGTCATGTGGCATTTTTTCGTGTTATATGTTAATCCGATACTTTAGATCAAAATGACGACAACTGCGCCTCTGGGGAACGTGCATGAAGACTTCTCGACAGTCATTGATGAGGTGAAGCCAGCTCCGGTAGATAAATTAAAACTACTCGACTATATAGTCAGGAGCCTCCACGCTTGCTTGCTAGTGTTGCTCTCTTCACACTGTCTCGTCCTCTCCAGATCTAAACACAACAGTGGTGGCCACACTCTCTCTGCTCACTGCTGGTTACAGATCCAGCCAGATCCTCTCCAGTGGGGAAGGTGAGAAGGTGCAATGTTCACGTGGTCGTCCTTGCCGATGGCTCTTACCCACTACCGGCGTGTCCCGATCAGCGTGCCTTGCCGTTCTCTCCCATGCAGTGCCGACTATGGAGGGCCTCCGACCCCTTCTTCCTCGCTGCCATAGTGTGGGCAGATCCGACCTCCCACCACCCACCTAGCGACATCCCTACGACCCTCAGGTATAACTTCCTTTGAAACCGGCCTTGCTCTACTTCCCTAGCTCCTGACATCGCTGCATTTGTATCATTTACTATTTCTCAGCCCCCCTCATAGATAGGATGGATCGGCTGTTCGAAAGCCACCTAAATTTTTACTGTTAAGAGGTAAAACTAGTTCATGCAGTCGAATCTAGTACTACTTGGTTCAAACAGGGAAGAAAGGGGGTGGGGGTGGGGGAAGATTTGTTACCTGAATCTAGGACTTGGCCGAAAGAGGAAATAATGGGGACGAAAAGTAGTAGAGACTGGATATCCAACTGGTCTCTTGGTCTAATAGGGAAATAAAGGGAAATGCAGTACAAACTCAATATAAACTGATCTATTGGTTGAAAAAGGAAAGAAAGTGGGGACTAGGGGACAAGTCAACAGAGTATGTCCAGCACTAGATTTGCTAGCCTCAGACAATATAAGGTGGTTATACCAAACAAAAATGGGACCAACCCAGATATCTTGTTCTGATGTTCGTTGCTCCGAGCCCCTCTTATGTAATGCCACTGGTAAAATGTAGTAGTCGCACTGTTAAAAGTAAGGACACGTTAAACCAATGTTGTTTCCAATGTAATGCCTCTAGTAATATGAATGAATGGCACTGTTTTTCATGTCCTGCTATATTTCCCATTAAGATGAGTTGTTTATTTTGTTAGAAATGCAACTGTCCTGGTCTGCCTACTCTCCCGTGCCCAAATACCAACTCTTTAGCAGCTGTTAATGTAATGTTGCTGGTAAAATGAAGCAATGGCACCATTAAAGTAATGTCGCATTTAACGGTTGTCATAGTTAATCATAATGCCCACACTGATATCTAGCAATGCTGTTGTTTTAGAAATTGCTACTGTCCTTGTAGGATTGGCATTCAGATAAGGAACATGCTTCTTTTCATTTGATGTATGTTTCATCACTTGTCAGTCACCCTCCTTTCCACCTTTTTGTGCAAACATAGATGTACATTTCACGCTTGATCTTAGTTGAACTGCACAAATGATATCCAAATTATAGTTGAACATTCCATGAGCTTCACGACCAACCTTGATGTTGCTCAATTTTATTGCAACTAATGAAGGAGAAGCTGCTAGCTCATGGGACATTGCTTCATTTTAGGTGAACTGCACAAAAAGGTCCCATGAATTGAATCATCCATGTTGGTGACTGGTGTCATCCCTTCTACGATGGCGTTGACTGCAGATATGGTTCGCACACGAGGTATGTTCATTTTTGGTCCGGCCATTTGCCAAAGATCCTGCATGTTGAGTCTGCTCTTGTGCTACTGTTTTGGCACTGCCATGATAAAGCAATAATGTTATTATTTTGCACCTTAATCTAGTGGCACTATTAATCTGAGGCAATGTTTTGGCACCGCTAGTGCCACTGATTTTTTTATATATCGAAAGAGGGGTTTTCCTCCGATTTCGTTAAAGAAACCCAACCATAGAGAACCATTATCCGACAGCATCTCAGTGTAAACGGGCAGTTATGCAAGTACTGCTAGAACGGACTGAGTACTAGCAGGAGACAAGTTCACCACATAATCTAGGCAGGTAGGGGGACGCAGCACCAGCTCGACCAAGTTTTGATTACAACCCAAATGCTACCACAGAAACATCAGGGGGGGGAGATAGGGACTGGAAGAGCCAGCTTCAGCATCCCTGTCTAAGCACCCCCGGCCTCCATCATTGCGATGCACGGTACACCTCGCTTGCCACCTGCTCGACCCTAGTGCCACTGATAAAATGAAGTAATAATACAGTTAAAATAGAGCGAGTGTCCTCTCTATCTTTTCGTTTCCAATGTGGATAAAGAAAGTGCTTCTCTTTGTTAGTATATGTTTCATCAACTAGTCCCATTGTTAATGTTTAAGTGTTTCTGCAAACCGGGGTGCTTAATTTTAGTCGATCTGCACAAAAATAGAGATTGGAATGTCTCAAGGCCCCTCCTTGTAATACCGCTGTACACTGATGTTCATCACTGGCAAAAGGTGTATCGGGAGAATTGGGTTGATTTCTAGTATGAGGCCTACCGTAAGAGGCGCCGCAGGGCCCATCTCGCCCTCGCAACATGGCATACTATGATACTATCGCAATATTTTCTTCTATTTATTAGTGTATGTTTCATCAACTAGTGCCACTATAATGTAATCACACTTTTTCATTATCTATGTAAACAGGGTTATTCGGCTGCATTTTGGTGGAACTGCACAAATGTATTGATGGAATCGGCATATATGCAGAGTGCGAGGTGTGCCAAGTAAAAATTACTGACACCAACCATGCTCCATCTAAGCATTGGCATCCACCACCACCAGTGGGATGTGTGGCGCTCTCTATGGACGGATCTTTCTCGGCAGAAAATCCTCTAACCAAATACCAGTAGCTTATATTGGCACTTTTCTAGGGAGTACTCTTTTCTGAAAGAAGCACCAATCTATATTTCTTTATTTGTACACAGTGTCACAACTTTGTTTTTGGTCCAGAGCTATTTTAGGGTGATTGGCGTAGTACTCAGAGACAAATTGTAAGCATGATTTTCATTAGTCGTCACACTGATTGTAAGCATGAGCAGATGGAAGATTAGGTTAGTGCGAAGCTTACCTTAAACCCTACCATCGCCGTTGAAACAAGGCAAGCGTCGAGGGAACCATGAAGAATGGCGGGGAAGTGACTTTGTGCCATCCGGCCTCCTCTTGTAGTGGGAGAATGAATACTCCCGTGGCTCTGGCTGGCTTTGCACCCTCACGAATGGCACACCATACTCGATCGATTCGTTATCCTCTGGATGCTCGACCTTCGACCTGTACGCCCACCACCTCCGCCTAACTTTCGCCTCGAGGGGGTGGTTTTGCAATGGAGAAGAGGGAGAGGCGAGACAGTGGTTTTTCAATGGAGAAAATAGAGAGGAGAGGGGGTGGTTTTGCAATGGAGAAGAGGGAGAGGCGAGACAGTGGTTTTGGAATGGAGATGATGGGGAGGAGAGGAGGTGGTTTTGCAATGGAGAAGAGGGAAAGGAGCATGCATCAGCAATTTAGGATTGGACGAGAGGGCCGGCGCGCTGTGACTGGATCAAAATCAAAATCAATTTACCCTTCAATTAAGAAAGCGACCCCACATTAACTAGTCTCGCTTTTATTCTAGGTCATAATTTACCATGATTTTCACAAATAAAATATATATTATACGTTGCAAAAATAATATAATTTGAAACTACATTCAGATACAAACCAAAGGATACAATTTTTGGTGACATGCATTCACATTTTGCTTGTCAAATACAGTACATGGTCAAACTTTGACCCAAAATACGCAAAACAGAAAAAATACTTCCAAGACCAGCGCCGCTCTTCTCCTATTAAACCACCGCCGCTCCTCTCCTGTTCCAATCTAAATCCAGCGCCGTTCCTCTCCTCTTCCATTTCAAAACCACTGCCCTCCTCTCCTGTTCCAATCCAAAACTAGTGCCGCTCCTCTCCCGTTCTAATCCAAAACCAGCACCGCTCCTCTCCTCTTCCATTCAAAAACCACCGCCGGCGAGTGAAGGTGGTGTGGAGAAGTAGATCGATGGAGGAGTACAACCGATACATGAGGATCGCAGATGGCGACCCTGTGAAGGTAGCTAGGATGTTGGAGATATAGTCTTGGTTTGACAACAAGGACCAACTAGCGGTGACGGCTACATCCATGGACAAATATCTGCAACAAAGCGAAAAGGCGGTGATACTCCCGAAGGGAGTCGCGCGGGAGTACATAGAGCTGCTCCTCTAGGCCATGGAGCAAACAGATTCACAGAATCTGATCATGAGGCAGCAGTGGTGGGAGTATCGATCCACGATGGAGCATCCATCAGAGATTTAAGTATTGAGCATCTATAGGGTGTCGTTTGTGAGGGTGATGTGCCAGAGCGAGCCGGTGGAGTCTTCGTCAACCGAATCCAACTGCAAGAGGAGAAAAGCAGTTGGCTCGATGACGCTTCCCCGCCATCCTCTCCCATGCCGTTCACATCGTCTCACGGGGCGGCTGTATGCCGCCGAGGAATAGGAGGGGATAGCTCCCAACCCAATAGTCGAGTAGGTTTTGAATTGTCAGGAGGAGCCTAGGGTTGTCAGTATTTGCATGTTGTGAATTGTGTTTTGTGTTGTGTATTTTGAGATTACTTTCAGATATGAATGATTTTTGAATTTTAGATTTGCAGTATTGAGCATATGAAGTGTTTTATGAATTCTAGAGATCTATTTTTAGCACTTAAAAAAGTTGTTTCATATAGAAGTTCAGACAATGTGATTCTCAAAGAAGAAACTGCAAGTTTCAGTTTTAGATAAGAAACAACAAGTTTCAGAGACAGAGCATTTATATTAACACGCCCTTTTCAAATAGGGATAACATCATCACTAGAAAAAAATACACTTCCGTGATGATACGTGTTTGTCACAGTAGGTTACATTTTTTGTCATGCATGTACATCCATGACGATTTTATGATAGAATCAAGATAGTCATACATGTGTTGTCGTAGAAGTGTTCCATGACATTACCAAAATTATCATCACAGAAGTGTGCACCTCCATGACGATAAATCGCGTGTCACAGAAGTGCTTTCGTCAAGGGTGACCGACACATGGCATCCACCGTAACGGAACGACGTTAAGCTATCGGGTCGGGTTTTGGATCCGATAACCCGTTAACAGCCCCGACCAATGGGGATTTTCCACGTGTAAAATCATCATTGGCTGGAGGAAACACATGTCGGCTCATCGCAGGGACAGATGTCATCCACTCATTGGACAACAGGCGCCTATGATACGTCGACATGTGGCACGGCCCAACAGAGGCCCATTCCTGTGAAAAGCCCGACCCGTTTGACTTGGTCAAAAGGTGGCGGGCCGGCCCATGGAAAGCCTGTTAACGGCCTGTTTGCATATAGCCCATTTACAGCCCGCTAACCCAAGGCCCGTTACGCCCTATCCGAATTAGGCCCAGTAGCATCATCTGGGCCATCCAATATGATTCTAGCCCGTTTTCACTTCTGGCCCATGACGTCTTTCGGCCCATATGAGGCCCTATGTAACTCTTGGCCTATTAACGGCCCGTGGTGAAACTGGCCTGTAATGAACAGTGTATCACTTTACACCCATTAACGGCCCGTGGTGAAACTGGCCCATAATGAATAGTGTATCACTTTATACCAATTAACGGCCCGTTATTCCGTTGGGTCGTTTCCCGCCCATGTTATCTTTCGGCCTTCTCAGAGCCCATTTATTTTGGGCTCATTTCCAGCTTTCGTTTACTTACGGCCCGTTACTGTCATTTTCTGCTTGTGGGCCAAATTTAGCCCGTGGTTACAGTCGGCCCATTCGTGGTCCGTTAATACGTTGGGCCATTTTCATAGCGTCATAAAATATGCCCTATTAACGATGGCCCGTTATGGTCGGCCCATGAACGGACGATTCCAACTCTAGCCCGTTTACAGCCATAATGCGGCCTGTTATTGGCCCATGTTTGGCCAATCGATCATACGGCCTGTATAAGGCCCATTGATGATACAGCCCGTAGAAGGCCCATTGTTTCTACGGCCCGTAGAAGGCCCATTGTTTCTATGGCCCGTAGAAGGCCTACTGTTTCTACGTCCCATAGAAGGCCCACTGTTTCTATGGCCCGTAGGAGGCCCAGTGTCACTACAATAAATATTAGCCCATGGTTATTGTGGCCTAGTTTTAAAAAATAGGTTATTGCAGCCACTAGCAAACCGCGGAAAAAGAACTGCACTGACTACAAGCAAAGAAATAAACAAGACAACATGGAAATAAATAAGCAAGCAACTTATGCTAGGCTATCACGGCTATTACACATATTACATCCACTGGGCATCAAAGTTCGCCACCAGTGCAAATATAGGGAACAAAACAGCATATAAACGCTGCAGCAAAACAAGTCCAGAACTGAAACCACTTCAGAAGAGTTCAAGAAACAATATCCTGGGTACCCATAATGCTGGCAAGATGCTTAGCAAGCTTATTAACTTTCTCTTGTTTGGTGCTTAAATCCTCCAGCGCTTGCTGTTGCACAAGAAAGTACGCATCTGAATTATGCTGGGACTTCCTCAGTCCTTCGGCTTCTTGCCGCAGCACAACTGACTGATGCCTTTCAGCTTGTAGCTGAGACTGAAGAAGCCAAAGTGATTCAGGCAGCGAGTTCGAAGAGCTTGTGCCAGCGGTACTGGCCAGTAACTCGAACACTACATCAATGCAGGACTTTGGGGTTTTCTCACTGTCTACAAGATCGTTTTTATCACCTTTCTTGGAGACCAACAGGGTTGTCTCACTATCTTGAACCTTATCTGCATTACTTTCTCTACCATTGCATAGTGGGGTGCTCTTCTCCAATATTCTGTTTGCATACTACAAGAGAAACAAGTAGACACATCACAGGTTTAGCTTGTAGTATACGAAACTCATTTTGGTTAGGGATGGCAATGGGTAAGGTATGGGCGGGTACAACCTCCTTCTACCCAAACCCATACCCATAGAAACTTTTTATACCCACCCACTTCAATACCCATGGGTATAAACTGACACCCATGCCCATACCCATCGGGTATCCTATACCCAATGGGTATACATTGGGTACAATATATAGCATTCAAATTCTTAAGAGGTAGAGAAATGAGTTTAAAATTCAAGTGACCACGGTACAGTAGTATAGCATGTATGTGGCCTCCTCCAGTGGGTGGCCTCTTGGAAGCATCAGGGGAGTGTGAGCAGCAGTTGGTGGAAGGCCGACGTAGTGGAAGGTGGTGGTGGGAATTGGGGATCACTGGATCGAGTGTTCGACAAGAGTCTGGTAGCAAAGAGTCAATATTTCATCTTTTTGAGGAGTCACATAGTACGTATGAGGAGTGGCGAGCAGGTGATTATGAGCCTATGAGCTATGACTTATTTAAGGAATATGAGATTTAGGGTTGGACCATATGAGTTGGATGCTAACCCCACATGTTATAGGAGTTATTTTCATTTATTAATTTTTTCTGGGTATCCATTGGGTTACCCATGGGCACAATTTCTTACCCATGCCCTACCCATATATTTTGCGGGTATGGGTACCCATTACCTGTGGGTAGAAAATCTCTTCAAGTCTTGCCCATACCCATTGTTTTCGGGTAGGGTACCCACGGGTACCCATACCCATGGGCAAAACTGCCATCACTAATTTTGGTAAACCGGTTCAGTAGTAAGGTGGACAGGATAAAAGCATGAAACAAACATATATCTATGTACTATGGTCAGTGTATTGTCCATATCATTCTAGTTTATGTTCCCTAATCAAGATAGAGAGACAGTTCAACTCATATATTTTTAAGACACGACAGCATAGACAGAATATAAGTGTGATAAACTACACAGCATTGGCAGCACTTGTAATGTGCATCACATGAGAACATAACTGTTTATACAACTTAAACTGAAATCAACATAGAGCAAGAAGTTAGAACAGCAATCTAGTTAAAGAAATAGGTTTAAAACATACCTGTTGCGCCATTGGAGTTTCAATTGGATCCATCAAATTCGAAAGTAGTTGGTATGAGTAAATACAGTGATGCAACAGCAAAGGAGTATGGACCATAGCTACGGAATCTGACCTGAGAACAGTTGCTCTTCTGCTTTAAACGTGGAGTTTGGGTTAGCTGTGGTGGTCTTCGTGCTTTGGGCACTGCAGTAGCTTTACAAACTGCTCGTGTGGGGGTACTCTGTGGTGGACATGGTGCTTTGTCAACTATAAGTGGGTTACTATCCGCTGGGGTTGCGGTTAGATGGGTTGTAGCTGGTTCTCTGCCCAACAGTGTAAGTGTGCAATCTGGAAGAGTCTCGATTATGTGTGGTGGGGCTAGTTTGTGGGCCAGTACAACCATGGTTCTATCTGCATCGATGGGTAGCATTGTCTTTTGTGAAGAATGGGTTTTTGATCCCTTAGATACTGCCATCACCCCCTCCAATTCAAATGGCTGATAAACAAGAAAAGAAATTGAACGTACAGACATTGTATGATAGACAGATGTGGTAATTCACATATATGTTGTCTAACCAAACAGGACAGCATGACACAATTTCACATATATGATGCCTAACTAAACATGATAGCATGACACAGTTTCAGATATATGATGGATAACTTAACATGATATAATGGCATAATTCAACATATGATGAGTACCTAAACAGGATGACATGACAGAACTATATGATGTCTTTCTAAAATAGGTTGGGATGAAATAATTCACATACATGCTGTCTAAGTATACAGGATGGCATGATATAATTGACATAATTGATTCATATACTAAGCAGCTGGCACTCGCATGTATGATCTCTAAACTAAGCAGATAGAATTCAATATTGTGCATATGATGTCTAAACTATTATTGAAACCGTGGGCGTTCTACTTACCAGTACCATTTACGTGCCGTCACGCATCCCCATTTTTTATTAGCTAGGAGGTGCCGTGCAGGGTAGCTATTTGACTACGAGAGGCATACGATCAGACCCCTATGCGTGCTTATCGGGCGGAGAGCCCTTTGACCTCCATCTACCGTCCACCTCTCTCCCAAGGTCTCCATTAATGGCGCCCGAGCCTCTGTTTAATGGCATGGCTATGTCTCACTCGACTGAGATTTAAGAGAGAAAAAAGAAAATCTAAAAGCACAGATCTTGATGTAAGATCCGACGGACCTATATAGCATCTACTGCGACTTATAGCAAGACTGATGAATATATAAAGACGATTAATTTTTTTTATCAAAGAAGGGCTTGCCCCTTCCGATTTTCATTACTGAAAACCACCACAATTCACAAGAAGTTCAGCACAACTCCAGCCTAACACGAAGGACTAAAAGCTACTAGATTGAAATCGCAACATCCCAAGAGGCCAACAAAGGCCAAACATCCGCGCTAGAACCCAACATTTCACAACCTACGACACAATCCACATCCTAAACCGATTATTACATCAAAAGAAACCAGGAAACTAGTCTCTGCGGTGAGCGGCGATGAGCTCTTTCGTGTCCTCAAGACGCTGCTTGAGAACATCCACGGATTCCTCCACCAGCCTTTCACTACAAAAAATACACTTCCGTGATGATACATGTTTGTCACAGTAGGTCACGTTTTCTGTCATGCATGTACATCCATGACGATTTTATGACAGAATCAAGATAGTCATACATGTGCTGTCGTAGAAGTGTTCCATGACATTACCAAAATTATCATCACGAAAGTGTCCACTTCCATGACGATAAATCGCGCGTCACAGAAGTGCTTTCGTCAAGGGTGACCGACATGTGGCATCCACCGTAACGGAACGTGGTTAAGCTATCGGGTCAGGTTTTGGATCTGATAACCCGTAAATAGCCCCGTCCAATGGGGATTTTCCACGTGTAAAATCATCATTGGCTGGAGGAAACACGTGTCGGCTCATCGCTGGGACAGATGTCATCCACTCATTGGACAGAAGGCGCCTATGATACGTCGACACATGGCACGGCCCAATAGAGGCCCATTCATATGAAAAGGCCGACCCATTTGACTTGGTTAAAAGGTGGCGGGCCGGCCCATGGAAAGCCTGTTAACAGCCTGTTCACATATAGCCCATTTACAACCCACTAACCCAAGGCCCGTTACGCCCTATTCGAATTAGGCCCAGTAGCGTCATCTGGGCCATCCAATATGATTCCAGCCCGTTTTCACTTCTGTCCCATGTATAGCCCATGATGTCTTTCGGCCCATATGAGGCCCTATGTAACTCTTGGCCTATTGACGGCCCGTGGTGAAACTGGCCCGTAATGAACGGTGTATCACTTTACACCCATTAACGACCCGTGTTGAAACTGGCCTGTAAAGAACAGTGTATCACTTTATACCCATTAACGGCCCGTTATTCCGTTGGGCTGTTTCCAGCCCATGTTATCTTTCGGCCTTCTCAGAGCTCATTTATTCTTGGGCTATTTTCCAGCATTATTTTACTTACGGCCCGTTCCTGTCATTTTCTGCCTGTGGGCCAAATTCAGCCCATGGTTACAGTCGGCCCGTTTGTGGTCCGTTAATACGTTGGGCCGTTTTCATAGCGTCATCAAATATGGCCTATTAACGATGGCCTGTTATGGTCGGCCCATGAATGGACGATTCCAACTCTAGACCGTTTACGGCCAGAATGCGGTCTGTTTGGCCCATGTTTGGCCAATCGATCATACGACCCGTTTAAGGCCCATTGATGATACGGCCCATAGAAGGCCCATTGTTTCTACGTCCCGTAGAAGGCCCACTGTTTATATGGACCATAGAAGGCCCACTGTTTCTATGGCCTGTAGGAGACCCAGTGTCACTACAGTAAATATTAGCCCATGGTTATTGTGGCCTAGTTTTAAAAAATAGGTTATTGCAGCCACTAGCAAACCGCAGAAAAAGAACTACACTGACTACAAGCAAAAAAATAAACAAGATAACAAGGAAATAAATGAGCAAGCAACTTACACTAGGCTATCACTGCTATTACACATATTACATCCATTGGGCATCAAAGTTCGCCACCAGTGCAAATATAGGGAACACAACAGCATATAAAGGCCGCAGCAAAACAAGTCCAGAACTGAAACTACTTCAGAAGAGCTCAAGAAACAATATCCTGGGTACCCATAATGCTGGCAAGATGCTTAGCAAGCTTATTAACTTTCTCTTGTTTGGCTCTTAAGTCCTCCAGTGCTTGTTGTTGCACTAGAAAGTATGCATCTGAATTCTGCAGGGACTTCCTCAGTCTTTCGGCTTCCTGTCGCATAACATCTGATTGATATCTTTCAACTTGAAGTTGAGACTCAAGAAGCCGAACTGATTCAGGCAACGAGTTCGAAGAGCTGGTGCCAGCAGTGGTAGCCAGTAACTCGAACACTACATCAAGACAGGACTTTGGGGTTGTCCTAGTGTCTTCAATATAGTTTTTATCAGCTTTCTTGGAGACCAACAGGGATAGACAAAGCAGCATAGACAGAATATAAGTGTGGGAAACTACACAGCAATAACAACACTTGTAATGTGCATGGCGTGAGAACGTAAGTGTTTATTCAATTGAAACTGAAATCAACATAGAGCAAGTTACAATAGCAAACAGCCAAACACGTTGAAGAAACATGTTTAAAACATACCTATTGCACCATTGAAGTTTCAATTACATCCTTCAAATTCGAAATTAGTTGGTATTAGTAAATACAGTGATGCAAGAGCAAAGTAGTATGAACCATAGCTACGGAACCTGACCTGAGAACAATTCTTCTTCTGATTTAAGCGTTGACTTCGGGTTCGGAGTGGTGGTCCTCGTGATTTGGGCACTGCAGTTGCTTTACTAACTGCTCGTGTTTGGGTGCTCTGTGGTGGAGATGGTGTTGTGTCAATGGGAACTGGGTGTCTATCTGCTGGGGTTGGGGTTAAAAGGGGTGTAGCTGGTTCTCTGTCCAACTGGGTAGGGGTACAATTTGCATGAGTATGGGTTATGTGTGGTGGGCCTGGTTCTTGGGCAAGTACAACCGTGGTTCTATCTGCATCGACAGGTAGCACGATCTTTTCTGAAGACCGTGTTTTTACTCCCACAGATACTGCCATCACTCCCTCCAATTGAAATGGCTGATAAACAAGAAAAGTAATTGAATGTACAGACATTGTAAGATAGACAGGTGCAATGGATAGTAGGGAAGACAATATGGCATGAAATAATTCACATTTATGTTGTCTAAGCAAATAGAATATCATGACATACTTTCACATATATGATGGCTAATTAAACATGATAGCATGACACAATTTCACATGTATGATGGCTAACTAAACATGACAGAATGACATACTTCAAAATATGATGACTATGTAAACATGATGACATGATATAACTATACGATGTGTCTATTAAAGTGGTTAGCATGCCATAAATCACAAACATGCCGTCGATGGAAACATGATGGCATGATATAATTCACGGATAGAATGACATAACTTAAAATATGATGACTATGTAAACAAGATAAGATGATATAACTATATTATGTCTTTAGAAAATGGGTTGGCATGCCATAATTCAGATACATGCTGTCTATGTAAACATCATGGCATGACATAATTCAAATATATGATTTATATACTAAGGAAGTGAGCAGAGGGCAATCACATATATGATGTGTCAACTAAGGAGATGGCATTCAATATTGTGTATATGATGTAAAAACTAAGCATTGCAATACAACATATGCATATCAGTAATATAACCCTGCCAAGTTTGAGCATACACCTTAGGGGGATAATAGGACTGGTCATCTGCCTCTAAATCCTCCTCTGAAGAGCTATCTGTAACCAGCAAGATATCTGCTTCAGCAGGTAGCATTGTCTGCTCTGAAGACCTTGTTTTCACTCTAGATTTCTCCATCACCAATTCAAATGGCTGATGCACAGGAAGAGCAGTTGAATATACAAACATTGTCGACAAAAGCAAAGAGAAATACAAAAAAGGACGGCATGATATAATGCACATATATGACGCTTGCCTAAACAACATGGCATTGCATAATTCACATACATAATGCCTTGCAACAAGATAACATTGCATAATTCACATATATAATGTCTTTCAACAAGATGGCATTGCATAATTCACATATATGGTAATTAGACACTAAACAGGTGGCATTCACACAAAGCATGTCTAAACTAAGCAAATGACATTGCAATGCAAGATACCATACACACGATATGAGCAACATAACCCTGCCAAGTTAGGGCATGCACCTCGGGGGGGGGGGGGATATGACTGGTCATCTGTCTCTGAATCCTCCTCTGAGGATCTATCGGTAACCAGCAAGACATGCGCTTCGTCAGATAGCATTGTCTGCTCTGAAGACCTTGTTTCCACTCCAGATTTTTCCATGATCGTGCCGAATGGCTGATGCACAGGAAGAGTAATTGAATGTACTAAAATTGTTGACAAATTTAACACGTAATAAAAATGATGGCATGATATAATTCACATATAAGATGACTGGCTAACCAGGGTGGCATTGCAAAATTCACATATATGATGTCTGGCTAGACAAGATGGCATTGCATGATTCACATATACGATAAAGAAACTAAACATATGGCATTGACACAAAGCATGTCTAAACTAAGCAGATGACATCTTTAATGTATACGGTAAGCAATGCAAGGCACCATATGCATGATATTACCAACATTAGCATGCCAAGTTAGAGCGAAGACCTCATGGGGTAAATAGGAGTGGTCTTCTCCTTCTGAACCCCCCTCAGAACAGTTATCTTCCTCTTGATTACGATCCGAAATGGGTGGAGGGGGGCTGCCTTTTCGCCCACCATGGAATGACGTCTGCATGAAATTTTATTGCCATGTAAGGCTCATCTCTTTTGCTCTACATGATCAGTTCCATTGTGTACAATAACGGGCATGCATAGGAATAAAACATAGTGAGATTATGTAAGGAGTGTATGCACAAATCCAGAGTGATGGTAGCAAACTGTGGATAGACCCAAAACCAATGATAGCAGGCAGATAATAGCTTTAGTTAAAAAATACAGATAATGGCTCCTTTAATGTTTGTTTGCACCCAACATGAAACTCATAGTAGACACCAGAGATTAACCAGATAGTAGACAGATAGTACCCCACAACCATTTAAAAACTCAAGTTTCAGCATTAGTTTGGACCTGACTCGGAGTCTAATAGGTGAACACGATGATAATGTAGCATGTCATCATATTAAGCGACGCATAACATAAGCAGACACGGAAGAGTGCGACCTCTCTTGCGGACCCGTGTAGTCCTCAAGGTCATTTGCTCAGTTGATGATGGTAATGCAGTTGCTGTGGCTGCCGGCGGCAGGGAAGAAGATCTGAGGCGATGAAAGACAGTCTGGAGAGCGGATCCCTGCTGTGGTGAACCCTTCCGTCGTTGGAGCAGCTGAGCTGGGGTGGAACACAGCGCCGCAAGAGCAGGACAAACCACACAAGGTTTTCTTTGACACATATCTGTAACAGAAGTAATTGAGTAAGGACTTGTTTGAATTTGAGGATTCTAACAATGCAGGGATAGGAAATAGACAGGAATAGGATAGGAATGCAAGTGCAAAACAGAGAATTTAAAAACACAGGATTTCTGCCAATCTGGGTGTTTGATTCATAACAATTGGAAGATCATAGGATGCAAAAAAGCATGGTGAGATTAAGTCAAACCACAAGAAAATGTACGGTTATAATGCTATTATGCTACTATCTCTTAGTCTTGTGCTTGATGAATAGGAATATGAAAAGGAGGAGAAGTGGAACTTAGAATTCCTATGATTTTTCTTTCAAGGAGACACTAAAGGAACAAATCCTACAGTTTTCCTTTGCTCCATTCCTTTGCACCAAATTCATGAAAAGTAGTACCATAGGAAACTTTCCAATTCCGATGTTTTTCATTCACTTTTACTTTCAAGCACTGGCGATTCTAGCAGGCAGGCTTGAGCAAGGAAAGTCCTACACTAATAAAATGTTTTTGTGCTACTTCTATTACTTTGGACCCAGGCCACTGCCATACTAGCTCAACTCCCAGGCCCATCGACAAATGCACAGCTCAAACGCGCAGAGATAAATAATGATGGCGTTCAAGAGAGTCCATCACGGATAGCTAAGTTGCTTGGTACCTCACTGCTTGTCATGTAGTAGGATAAAATAATCATATTTCCCATTACTACGAGTGCTCAGTGGACACTATATATAATATGTAGAGTAAAAAAGAGATGCAACAAGTGTACAACCTCTTTGGCGAAGCCATGTCGATCTCAGCGTGATTGGGTTGGCCGGTGAGGATGCTCTGGCTGACTTGGCTGTCGGAGGAGGGGAAGAAGATCTTAGGTGTCTGGAGATGGAGCCCAAGGTACTGCTCCGCTGTGATGGATGGTTTCGTCGTTGGAGCAGCTCTGGTGAGTTGTACGACGCCGAGGCTGAAGCAGGACAAGAGAGACAACGAACAACGTTAACCTGAGTGGAATTCTAATAGCATCTCCAATACATGACATAAAATACATAACCACAAAGTGCTAGATGTAAAATACATCAGCCGCTCATCTCTGAACTTAACTATTGAAACTGAATTTAACTGTCAAAACTGAACTTAATTGTCGAAACTGAACTTAACTGTCAAAACTGAATTTTGCTGTCGAAACTGAATTTTGCCATCAAAACTGAACGCAGTAGCAAGGTGAGGCTACACGTCGGTCGACTGACTTTTTCATCTCTGGTCAGTCGATTTTACAGCCATTGGATATGAAATCAAGGGCATGCGGTTCATCTTCAACCTCCACCCCCCTGAGCCGCCAGCCACCACCGGCCAAACAGCAACCCCCCGCCGCCCGCGGCCGGCGGTGCGCCGCCCCGCCCGCCCCGAAAACACTCCCAACCGCCGGTTCGCCGCCGCCGCGGCCATCCCTCTA
>NC_041386.1:71244320-71291625 GCF_002162155.2 Triticum dicoccoides
GCAAGCAAGAGCAAGAGCGAGAGCAGCAGCGCGAGCAAGAGCAGACCAGGCAGGGGACCGAGAGCCAGAGCAGAGCAGCAGCGAGAGCGAGAGCTAAAGCAGCAGCAGCTCCTACTGATGTGGACATCGCCGCCGAGGGAGCGACGCCGTGGAGGAAGTGGCCGGCAACGCCGCCGTGGATGGGGCCGCGCCGTGTCGGCTCGGGACCAAGCACCGGCAGCACTGTGAGATCGAATCAAGAAGAAAATGAGGCAATTAGTGTACAACCTCTTTGGTGGCACCGATTAGGCCGCAGCTTCATCCGAGGAAACGGTGATGATGATGCTCTTCCAGTGGTGCAGGTGAAGATGGCGGTGTGGGAATGGAGGTGGCACAAAAGACGAGGGGAACGTCGAGGCAGCTCCTTGGAGGTGGAGGACGGGGTGGCCGAACCGGCGGGACGATGAGATCGACGACGGATCCTCATCCGGTACGGTGGATGAGGGATGTCGAGGTGTTGCTGTGGATGACGTCTGGGTGGTGGAGCAGGGTGTGGGGTTTCGTTGCGGGTTTTCGCGGCCTCGGTGTACGAATGGGTGGGCGGATGGGATGACAGTGGGGAACCATGGCTTAGAGATGCGCTTTTCCGAAATGTGGGGTAAGTTACAAAAGTACCCCCACCGATTTGAGGCGGTTCTTTCGGTTTAGGGGTACCACGGGCATTTCGCGTGTCGGGATTTCACCGGAGGTGGGAGTTTTCGCGTGCGTTGTACTTTCGGAATAGCAAGGCGCGGGTTGAGATGGAGGGAGTTGTCGGAGCACAACGAGACAAATATATATCTTAAATATTTTGGGGTAACAAGGCGCGGGTTGAAGAGGCGGGAGTTTCGCAGCACGATAGACAGAGACGCTAGCTTGAATTTTCGGCATAACAAGGCGCGGCTTGAAATTTCGTAAGAACAAGCTTGACATGTACCCAAAAAAAGACAATTTGCACCTCAACACGCACAACACACACACACAAACACCATTTAGACTAGAGTAAGGTACACGTGCATTGCATGCATGAGATTTGGCAACCAAATTATGAATAAATACCACATTATAGCATGCAAGCTTTGAGTCATATATGCATGATGTAGATGTTCGTTTAATTCTTATAGTTCATTTCATTCAAAATCATCTAGTTTTTATAAGAAAGCTAATCTATTTTAAGATTCATGGAATTGTGCGTCGTAAGACATGAAGTAAAAACAAATAATGGCAAATCATGTAGAAAAACATTTGGGCAATTCTAATACGGAAGATTCTAGAACAAATAAGAAGTGCTTGTGTTTTCATGTTTGTGCATTATGCTTAAGTTCAACCATGGAGTCTTCTAGATTATACATGTGGCGAAATCTGGTGGAATCTAGATATATCCAACGGCTAATAGTGCTCAAATTTGCCATCTTTGGACCATCAGATTCGCCTCATCCAACGACCATCTTTCAAAGTTAAAGTTACCCGCACACAATATAAAAAAATATAAAATATAATATATATATAGGGGTATAGATATAGATATGTGATGCGAAAGCCGCCCATCATCTCCAATTAGAATGGTGTGTCCATGCATGGATGCGACGTGGCCAAATGATGTCTGCCATCGGTATCTCAAATTCAAATCAGTCTGACCTTGTTCAATGTGTATACATTACAACATGCTCGTTTCCAAACCACACCATGCAGATCTCCGTTATATTCATGCATGCATGGGTTTCAAACATCAGGATATCATATTCAAATATTTGAATTCAACTTTACATTGATTATGACCTCACCTATTCTTTTACACCCACACAGTAGTCTTCTCTTTATAATTGTACCACTAACTTTCTCTCGTGCATGCATGCACACACACTACCAGTTGGCATTATCCATCGCACGCATGCAATCTTTTTCTTCAGGTCGGTCTCCCATGAAGGCACACACCCACACACATCCCCCTCTCCATCATATCGGGCATTCTTTATCTCTCACGCGTGCATGCGCAACGATCGATGTTCCTCTATGTATGTGTGTATATAGCTAGGTCTTTCATTGTTTTCCACACAAACCGATCAATCGATATATCAAGTGAGGTCTCACCCTCTTTCCCACGTCCACATCGATCAATCTATACCTCTCTATATAGGATTAACATATATAGCTAATACACCCACATTAATTATATATCCAACGTCCCCCTCTCATCATCCATGCCTTCCGCTTCATCTCTCAGACGCGTGCACAATGGTGAAGACAGGGGGCAGTAAGGGCCCTGCCCCCTCCCCCCTAACATCACTATATATCGAGGCTAATATGAATGTGATCATTAGATAATTGCTGCTAAATATGGTTTAAGTTCATGAATTGACCCTCCTCGTAAAGGATTAGCAATGCTTGGCCCCCTAGCTCATTTATTTTTCATGGTTCCGCCACTGTGCGCAACAGCGCACGTGTTCGCCCCCTCTCTCTAAATATCGATCTCGCACTTGTGCATTCCTTATTAGTCTACCTCCACTCGGCCCCTCGCACCATCTTCTAGCCCCCCACCGGATTTTGCCACATGTACAATCTAGCAGACTCCATGGTTGAACTTAAGCATAATGCACAAACCTCAAAACAACAGTGGTTCTCTTTTGTTCTAGAATATTCTGTATCATAACTGCCCAAACTTTTTTCTAGTTGAATTGCATTATTTGTTTTTACTTTATGCTTTACAACGCACAATTCCATGAATCATAAAATAGATTAAGGGCTTCTTTGATTCAAAGGATTCTCAAAGGAATTTTGGAGGATTCTAATCATTAGGAATTTTTCCTATCTTGGTTGTTTGATTCGTAGGATTGTAAACCATAGGATTTTTTTCCATATGATTTATTTGCACTAGATTTCATAGGAAACATCCCATCCACTCAAACCTCTTTGAAAGAATTCTGCTTTTTTTCTATGCACAATCAAACACTCGTACAATCATGTAGGATTCAAGACAACATTCCACTATAATCCCATGTTTTTCCTATTCCCGCGTTCTTAGCTTTTTTATAAAAACTAATTGATTTTGAATAAGATGAACTATAAGAATTAAATGAAGGGCTACATCAGGCATATATGACTCAGAGCTTACATGCTATAGTGTGGTATTTATTCATAATTTGGTTGCAAAATCTGATGCGTGCAATGCACGTGTACCTTACTAGTACTTCGAGTATGTGCAAAACACGTAAATTAGAATACCAGTGGCACGCTACACAGTGTCTCTCTTACAGTTCATGAAGCCACGTGGCACATGTGGAGGCGTTGTCACGACCTCCTTGCGTGGATTGATCACAGTGACGTGCTGCTGGTTCCAGAAGAATGTACACGTCCTCCCTGAGCCACACTGGTGGTACATGCACGAAGCGAAGATGTGCACGCACGCCACGCACACACTCATTCCCTCGCACGCACACGCGGGTACATAGGCGGATGCAATTTTGTACCAAGATCCACCCCATGTGATAATTTGACGCGTGTAAAGTCGTTCACTTCATTGATGGTCAATTAATACAGCGCATGCAAATTGAGTGGACGTGAGGGCGGAAGAAAGACATTATTACTCCACTGCGCGCATGCGAGTAGTTAAATCATGGGTTGCTAGTAGTACTTCCATTGGTCTCCTTCGTATTTTGTGACAATTTTTGACAGTAACATAATATTTACGCATTTGAGCAGTGTATTACTTGAAATTTATGTTCCGCTAAACTCATCGGGAGCCGTTTCGGTGTCACAGCCCCAGTTCAGGCCTTGCCTGCCTTTGCATTAGCCTCCATGCATCATGTCTAAATTCTATTAATTTTGAAATGGGGACTGATAAACCCTAGCAGCAAGTGAAATACAACTAGGGTCAAATTAAATCTTTTCCATCTACCCAAAATGGCTTTTAGAAAAGTTCATCAATTTTGGAATGGGTGAAAACTTCTTCCAAAAATGATGCACACATTTCTAGGACATTTCTGGATTTTGGAGTTAATTCATACGTATTTGCATTTGGACAATTAAATGTTATATAATATATTAAATGTCCAAATAATTCTGAACTTAAGTGAGGGCTGTTGGAAATATTCCATACAGAGCCCACAATTATTTTCAGGGTTTTAGAAAATGCCTTAGCATTTTAAAAAAGTCAAAACAATTACAGAAAAATAGAAAACAGAAACTAAATAAAAGAGAGAGAGAGAGAAGGAACAAACCTGGGCCTCCCCTATGCTAGGCCCAGCCACCTGGCAGCCCAGCCACCTGGCTGGCCCACCGAGGGCAGGGCGTCTTCTTCCTCCTGCCAGAAGGCAGAGGAGAAGACAGCCACGGCGCCGCGGCGTGCCACGCCGGCAGCTGCCTGCCTGGCTGCCCCCTTGTCGCCCTGGACTCCCTCTGCGATGCCACGCTACCCCCCTGGACCCCTTGACGCTCTCGCTCTCTCCCTGCCTCGCTCTCTCTCGCTCTCTCTCCCAAAGCCGAGCGGAGCCATCGCCGCCTCTCGTCGTTGCCGTGTCCACCGCCTCTCCCTCGCTTCCCCGACCAGTCCAGGCGCTCCGCCACATCGTCCCCGACCTCTCCGCCAAGTCAAGCAAGCCGGGACATACCGCAGCACCGCCATCGCCATCTTCTTCAACCTCGGTCCGCCGAGATCGCCGGTGATTGTGCGCCCGCTCCGTTGCTTCCCCAAGCTCCCCAAGACCACCGCTGCACTCCCCATGAGCTTCTCCTTTGATCCCCACTTCCCCCCTGCTCATTTGCGCCGTGTAGTCGCCGCCCTCTTCGAGCCCGAGAGCATCTCGCCGCCGGCCATGGCGTAGCCGTGGCCACACCCGCGCAAGCTCGCAACCGAGCACTTCACCGCACTCGCTGTGTCCCCAGGAGCCCGCAACACCCCTCCGCACCTCCTACTGTGCCTCCTAGCGACGACCCTGAGCTCGCCCGAGCTCCGGCAGCCGCCAACGTCATTGTCGGCGTCTTTTCCGGCCACCCCAGGCCCGGCTCCTGCCGCCAGGTGACGCGCTGCAACGACAGCTATCCGTAGAGACCAACCGCGGCTCAAACCGCGGCCTGTACGCGAAACCCGAGCAACTCCAGCGAGTTGCCGCCATGGTTTTGGTCGCCGTCGGCTGAACTCCGGTGACTCCGACGTGGCACACTTAGTTAACACTAATGACGCCATTAGCTAGTCACTGTGCCACTAACGAATGGGCCCCACACGCTAATTAACCCCAGGATTTATTCCCTGTTTAACTTAGACTAAACCACCGGGCGACACGTCAGGTTGACTTTGCTGACGTGGCCTTTGACCGGTCCCACCTGTCATTGACTCGAGCCAGCACTATGTCACTGACTAGTAGGCCCCATAGGTCAGGTTTGACCTGGCCAGCCACAGTTGACCTGATGACATCACTCTTATGTCATGCTGACGCAGTAAAACCTTTTCTGCATTTTAAATAAATCTAAATGATTTATTTATTTCAGAAAATATCCAAAACTTTGAAAAATCATAGGAAATAATCTATAACTCAGATTGAAAAGATTTATATATGAAAAATTATCAGAAAAATTCAAGGAATCCATCTGTACCATTTTCATGCATGTTTGAGCAACATCACTTTTTAGGATGAAACATGATTAGGGCAAATTTCATAATAGGTTTGGAGTTGGAATTTAATATAGTTTTGAATTCCACTTCAATTTAAATGACTTTCTGTTGCATTAGCCCAAATCACAACATATTGCCATGTCATGATCATGCATCATATTGTTGCATTGCATTGATTGTATTCTTCCTTGTTTGCCGGTAATTGCCCCCTCTCAGTAGACGTTGTTTCCGACGATGTGATCGATGACACCGATGAAGAGCTATTCTATCTTCAGAAGTGCCAGGCAAGCACAACCCCCTTGTTCATTCCGATACAAGCCCACTCTCTCGCTCCTGCTCTCTTTTACTACATTAGCACAACAACGATTCATTTGTTACTTGTTGCGGTAGTTGAACCCCTTATCCTCTGCATGACCTGTCATTGCCACAGTAAATAGATGTAACCCACTAGCATGAGTAGGAGTTGTTTGAGCCCTGATGTGCCTACTCATTCATGCTTGTTTGTCATGCCTGCTACTGCTTAGAGTTGAGTCAGGTCTGATTCATCGAGGGTGAATTGGAACAGTGATGAACATGTCCTACTGTGTGTGAGCTAAGTGTGTGAACACGATTTGGTAAAGGTAGCGGTGAGAGGCCATGTAGGAGTACATGGTGGGTTGTCTCATTGCAACCGTCCTCAGGAACTGAGTTCTGTGTCTGTGATCCATGAACAGCTACTACCACTCATTGGGATCCTTAATTGACCCTCTCGGCTTCTTAATCACCCTAGTACTCTGTCCAGGAGTTGCAACTAGTTTCTGGTGTTTGTAGGTTATGTGTTGGCGGCCGTGCGTAGCGCTGACCCTAGGGGTGGGCTATGTTGCGGTAGATACACCATGGCACGGTGTACCAGGCACCCGTTTGGTGTCTTGGGAACCCTGTTCACATCGTTCGGGGCCGTATGTGGAAACCTCGGCCGGACTCCCTGTAGATGGAACCTGGATAGGCGATAAACCTGGACTAGAGACTTAAGTGTTTAGGTAGGCCGTGGCCGACACCCTCGCCAGGCTTCCGCTTGAAGGTTGCCGAGATACATGACGTGTATATGGTGGTAAGTGGTGGGAGCGTGTGTGAAGAAGTACACCCCTGCAGGGTTATCATTATCTATTCGAATAGCCGGATTCCTCGGATATGGAAACTTGGACCCCTTGCATAGTTCATAGACAAGTGAAAGTGGATACTCTAAAACTCGCAAGATAAGTGTGAGTGCTATGGATGGCCTTCTCGTAGGGAGACGGGAGCGGATCCATAGTGGTGTATTAAATGGTGAATATGTGGACTCGTGTGCGCCACCTCAAAAGAGTTGCTTGCAGTCGTAGTTCAGGTTAGCCACTGAGTCAAAGCTGGCTTGCTGCAGTTAAACTCCACCACCCCCTTTTGATACTGATGCATATGTAGATAGTTCTTATGTAAGTCTTGCTGAGTACAATTGTACTCACGTTTGCTTATTTTATGTTTTGTAGAGAGACTTCAGTCTCGCTAGTAGTTCCGCGTGGACTTCGACGTTTAGCTTGTTACCTCAGCTACGATCTTGTGCCCTCGGCAGGATCTGGTAGATAGTCAGGCTTCCTAGCCTTTTCCTTTTGTAGATGTCTGTACTCAGACATGTTAAGATTCCGCGTGTGCTTGCCTTGTATGCTCTGAATGTTGGGTCATGAGACCCATGTTCGTATTATCTGGCTCTTCGGAGCCTAATGAATAAATACTCTGAGTCGTAGAGTCTTGTTGTGATGCCATGTTGTATTTTCGCATGTCGAGCATATTGTGTGTATGATTGAAATGCTTGGTATGCGTGGTATCCGACAATCTAGTTGTTTATCCTTGGCAGCCTCTCTTATGGGGAAATGTAGTCTAAGTGCTTCCGAGAGCGATAGTAGTCCGCTACAGCCCGATTCACCGGAGTCCTGCTAGCCCAGCACTACTGCCCTGAACACTTGACTGGCCGGCATGTGTTTCACTTTGTTCCTGTGTCTGTCCCTTCGGGGAAATGTCACGCGGTGACATCCAGAGTCCTGCCTAGCCTGCTACAGCCCGGGTTCCCGGAGTCCTGTTAGCCCAGTGCTACAGCCCGGATTCACACGCTGCTGACCGACATGCTTGATGTTGATTCATGTATGCCTGTCCCCATAGGTTAGTGCCGCGTTGGGTTCATGACTTGCCATGTCGGCCCGGGTTCTTTATCATATGGATGCTAGCGACACCGTCATATATGTGAGCCAAAAGGCGCAAATGGTCCGGGGCCATGGTAAGGCGACACCTGTGGGAATACCATGCGTGAGGCCGCAAAGTGATATGAGGTGTTACCGGCTAGATCGATGTGACTTGGAATCAGGGTCCTGACAACTTTGGTATCAGAGCTTGACTGCCTGTAGGATTACCAAGCCAAACTGGTCGAAGTTGTGTCTAGAAATGCTTTAGTTATGTAGGGGAATTGATTGTGGTAGGGAACGTAAGGCTCTTTTTACTCCTTATATCTTATGCCCTTCTGATCTGAGTCATCCTCTTCTCTTCTACGGGGATTAAGAACTAGGCTTCTCATCTATCTATTAGGATGACGTGTTACTAATCCATAGACTTATAGAATTGATAGTTTCAAGCCTCAGTTCCGTTCCTACTACCTCCATATGTTGTCAGTTAATCTCGGAACCTTGATATTGTTGTTGAGTGGCTATGCCACCACTTTTGTAGGTTGTCTCAAATCTTTTTGAGCATTTACAACCGTTATGCTGTCTGAGTCATCCCATGTTTTTAAGTAGTCTGATGCATTTGCAAACCCCTTCCTCCTGTTCCTGATGTCCATTTGGGCCAGATTAATCACACTAATCGGTGAGTTGAGGTACTTTGTTGCCTCGACATATATGCTGGAGCTATTACTATGACCCTAGGTGTTTTAGGGAGTCACCTAGTGATCTAGCCATGTTTTGTATCCCCAGTGTGTGATTCTGGCCATTATTCTCAAAAGCATCCCGTGATGCCATGTAGTGGTAGGTGTTCTATTCATGGGTTCTTGAACCCGTGATTCACCCTAGTTACCTCATGTTGATAGTGTTGCTAGTTCCTTTAGGATATTAGTAACCTTTGCATTAGTCCTTGAGGTCCATGGTATATCCCTCTTCCAAATACTATGAACTGCCTATGGTAGAAGTTCTTTGAACCATAAGATCACAACCAGAGTGCTCTTGATGAGTTCTCCATTCTTCATTGTGAATCTGCCAGTCCTACCATTCTGCATGGGTTGTCCGGAAGAAATGTTGAGCTATGCTCGACATACTAATCTATGCATCCACAACTCAGAAAATTATATGTTCCTTGAGTTGTTCCTCTTCAGTTGTATTCCGACCATCTTCTATCAGTTGATAGCCAAGAGTATGTGTGCATTTGTGTTCATCGATGCCTATAATTCTTGTGGTCCGTCGAGCCATTCTATTTCAGAATGACTAGGAGAAACAAACTCCAGTACCTCATCCATATCCAGGATTGGGTCAAAGTAGTTGTGTTCTGCAGATCAAATGCCATCCAACTTTTGCTCTGTTCTACCCTGGAGTATTACCCCTTTTATGTCAGGACTGTCATGAGAATTGCACCACCTCTTATGAATTCTTGACGCAGTAATATTTCTTGCCATCATTGTTCGTTCCTCAGCTCCGTGTTATTATAACCGGAATGCCGACAAGTGAACCGTGATGTGTGAAAGCAATATTCCTAGCAACTCCGTTGCTTGGTAGTTAATGGACAATACTCTCATTCTTAGCGTGTTGGTAATTAAATCATCATTCTAAGATTGACGTGCTACCTAGTCCATATTTCCGGGTGCACTCATCGAACAATGAGTTAGGACTGTGATAATCCCTCGCTCCTTGATCATATCGTCTTGCCCTGAAAAGCAAGATTGTTCTCGATCTTAATAACATATCGGTGGTTCGTGATTTTCCGAATATCTTCTCGGAGGTATCACCAGGCTGTCACCTAATCGCTATGTTGAGCTCGTGATCAAGTTGGTTTCTTGTAGCCACCCTCTTCTCCAGGAATCTATGTTGGATACCCTGAGCTAGTTGGTTAAGCTAGACAACAACTTGGAGAGTTGGAAGATGAAAACTTGTCCGACTTAGTTCATCACTATGGGATATCCTTGTGTGTGTGTGTTGAAGAAAGATGATATCTTCATCGACTGATCCCTGTGATCAGCTGTTGAATCTATTATCTTGTCCAAACCTTGATTTGAGTGTGGGCTATCGTCAAATCAAATCAGAACCAACGATGTTCGTAATGTTGTCTTACTTGCGGTTGTCCCTCGAGCATACACCATTATATCTCTGGACTGACCAATACTATCACATTGTTCACATAGTGGTGGAAGTCCAGTGATATGGAGATTCCGATGAGTTGCTGTTAAGCCCATCAGCAGCATTTTGTCTCCCCCATGATTCACGTTGAACATTACACTAGTGTTGGAAACTTTATAAGCATTGCCCTCATGTCCCGATCATGAAGCATATGTCCGGTTGAAAGATGTGACTTCCTCTAATTCATGTACAACTGATGTAAGTTGCCGCCGTGAATTCAAGAAAGTTTGTTTTTGCTTCCTCTGGAATCATCCCAAGTCAGTCATGCATGTGCGAAGTATTCTATGGTCTGATAGACTGATCATCTACACTCTATACGTATCCCTAGCACACCAAGCCACTGATTGATTTGTTCAAGGAGAAGAAGTTTCTTCTTAAGAGTTAGACCTACGCAAGGACTTCGATATCCTCGTTGATGGTTCCCCCTGAACTCGGTAGTGTTTCATTTTAAGACTACCAGGTGACCATGCTTGTCTAGGACAACGTGTTCACATGCTTGTAGCAGAACCGGCTCATGTTTTGGAGCTTACTACCGTAGTTCATTCCCCCGAGAATCTCGCAACGTCGTCTCGTCGATTTGTGTTGCAAACCTTCATTTTCCTTTCTAGACTCGATGAGTCTAGAATATCCTGACACCAACCAGATCTGAATCTCAGGCAGATATGATGGTTGGAGCATTTTCCAAGAACTATAATATTGGTCTCTCGATAACCGGTAAAGTGGATGTCGTGGCCAACACATCCAGCCGGAAGACCTATTATTGTAGTATCTCGATTGAAGAAAGTTGGCCACCTTCCCATGAGGATTTCATAGGATTTACCTCCATAGTTAATCCTTACGGATTCTTGTGCTCCCGAAGTCCGACCTTTCACTTGATGTCCTAGATACCAAACCATATCAATAAATGAGTTATCCTAGCACATCAAGGAGAACATTAGAAGCGGAGTGCTAAATGTCTCTCGGTCGATTATCCAGATTTTGTTTCCTTGGCCTCGCTAAGGTGAAATCTGAGAAAGTGTTATCTTCCTTTGCATTGGCATCATCCATCACCATTCATCATGGTGGTATGTTGTGTTGCCAGGATCCTTGACACGGATATTGGTAAAACCTTGACGAATATGGAGATACTCAAGTTCTTGAGAGCACACGCAAGCACCAGGTTTTACCGTTGGCGTTAACTGGGATTTGCCTCCAGTTTCGTCGGTTAGGTTATAACCTTTTAAATAGTGGACTCACTCCCGACTGTTGAGCTCTTCCCCAGTTACCAGAATCATTCCCAACATTTGCATTTTGTTCCCAGCTTGCACCTCAGTAGTTGTTGTTCAGGATCATTTTCAAAAGTGGACTTACCATGGGTCTCATCCCTTTGCGATGATAAGCAAAAATCATCCATTGCGTTGTCTTCAACAAGATAGTCCACATCATCCATCCTAGTCGGAGTATGCCATTCTTCGAACTTCTTCAAATGATCGTTGTGATTGCCTTAGGCTGGTATAGAGAGTTTCAATGATCTTTGTATCAAAAGTAATTCTTTTTGCCACTTAAGGGAATAATTCTACGAGTCATCTTCCCCAAGGTGCCCCGTTATGGAATCATGGCAATTATTTCCTCGCCACCTTGACACCATCCACCATCTCTCTAAGCGTTGAATTGATGCCCACCAAATCAAACCTCGTTGTTTGTTCTTCTGTCCCTCTCGATGTGTTTTGTGTCTCAACTCGAGATGTTCCAACATCTCACTCCACGAGTGATCTTGAATGCTCGATCTTCGAGGAGATCGTTTCCTATAGAGTTTCTTTCTGTCGCCATCGTGTCGGATGAAGATCTCAAAAGCGAGGACGTCAAGATCAATATGATGCAATGAAGCTACTTCTTCGAGAAGGGCAGTTGGATTGAGAAGATTATGTTAGTTTGTGTCCCCCCTTCATCTTACCCTACACCTGAATCTCGGGGCGAGATTCTTATTTAGTGGGGGTGAGCTGTCACAGCCCCAATTCAGGCCTTGCCTGCCTTTGCATTAGCCTCCATGCATCATGTCTAAATTCTATTAATTTTGAAATGGGGACTCATAAACCCTAGCAGCAAGTGAAATACAACTAGGGTCAAATTAAATCTTTTCCATCTACCCAAAATGGCTTTTAGAAAAGTTCATCAATTTTAGAATGGGTGAAAACTTCTTCCAAAAATGATGCACACATTTCTAGGACATTTCTGGATTTTGGAGTTAATTCATACGTATTTGCATTTGGACAATTAAATGCTATATAATATATTAAATGTCCAAATAATTCTGAACTTAAGTGAGGGCTGTTAGAAATATTCCATACAGAGCCCACAATTATTTTCAGGGTTTTAGAAAATGCCTTAGCATTTTAATTAAGTCAAAACAATTACAGAAAAATAGAAAACAGAAACTAAATAAAAGAGTGGGAGAGAAGGAACAAACCTGGGCCTCCCCTATGCTAGGCCCAGCCACCTGGCAGCCCAGCCACCTGGCCGGCCCACCGAGGGCAGGGGCGTCTTCTTCCTCCTGCCAGAAGGCAGAGGAGAAGACAGCCATGGCGCCGCGGCGTGCCACGCCGGCAGCTGCCTGCCTGGCTGCCCCCTCGTCGCCCTGGACTCCCTCTGCGATGCCACGCTACCCCCTGGACCCCTTGACGCTCTCGCTCTCTCCCTGCCTCGCTCTCCCTCGCTCTCTCTCTCCCAAAGCCGAGCGGAGCCATCGCCGCCTCTCGTCATTGCCGTGTCCATCACCTCTCCCTCGCTTCCCCGACCAGTCCAGGCGCTCCGCCACATCGTCCCCGACCTCTCCGCCAAGTCAAGCAAGCCGGGACACACCGCAGCACCGCCATCCCCGTCTTCTTCAACCTCGGTCCGCCGAGATCGCCGGCGACCGTGCGCCCGCTCCGTTGCTTCCCCAAGCTCCCCAAGACCACCGCTGCACTCCCCGTGAGCTTCTCGTTCGATCCCCTCTTCCCCCCTGCTCGTTTGCGCCGTGTAGTCACCGCCCTCTTCGAGCCCGAGAGCATCTCGCCGCCGGCCATGGCGTAGCCGTGGCCACACCCGCGCAAGCTCGCAACCGAGCACTTCACCACACTCGTTGTGTCCCCAGGAGCCCGTAGCACCCCTCCACACCTCCTGCTGTGCCTCCTAGCGACGACCCCGAGCTCGCCTGAGCTCCAGCAGCCGCCAACATCGTCGTCGGCGTCTTTTCTGGCCACCCCAGGCCCGGCTACCGCCACCAGGTGACGCGCTGCAACGCCAGCTACCCGTAGAGACCAACCGCGGCTCAAACCGCGGCCTGTACGCGAAACCCGAGCAACTCCGGCGAGTTGCCGCCACGGTTTTGGTCGCCGCCGGCTGAACTCCGGTGACTCCAACGTGGCACACTTAGTTAACACTAATGACGCCATTAGCTAATCACTATGCCACTGACGGATGGGCCCCACGCGCTAATTAACCCTAGGATTTATTCCCTGTTTAACTTAGACTAAACCACTGGGCCCACACGTCAGGTTGACTTTGCTGACATGGCCTTTGACCAGTCCCACCTGTCATTGACTCGAGCCAGCACTGTGTCATTGACCAGTAGGCCCCACTGGTCAGGTTTGACCTGGCCAGCCACAGTTGACCTGATGACATCACTCTGACATCATGCTGACACAGTAAAACCTTTTCTGCATTTTAAATAAATCTAAATGATTTATTTATTTCAGAAAATATCCAAAACTTTGAAAAATCATAGAAAATAATCTATAACTCAGATTGAAACGATTTATATATGAAAAATTATCAGAAAAATTCAAGGAATCCATCTGTACCATTTTGATGCATGTTCGAGCAAGTTAACCTCACTTTTTAGGATGTAACATGATTAGGGCAAATTTCATAATAGGTTTGGAGTTGGAATTTAATATAGTTTTGAATTCCACTTCAATTTAAATGACTTTGTATTGCATTAGCCCAAATCACATCATATTGCTATGTCATGATCATGCATCATATTGTTGCATTGCATTGATTGTATTCTTCCTTGTTTGCCGGTAATTGCCCCCTCTCAGTAGACGTTGTTTCCGACGATGTGATCGATGACACCGATGAAGAGCTATTCTATCTTCAGAAGTGCCAGGCAAGCACAACCCCCTTGTTCATTCCGATACAAGCCCACTCTCTCGCTCCTGCTCTCTTTTACTACATTAGCACAACAACGATTCATTTGTTACTTGTTGCGGTAGTTGAACCCCTTATCCTCTGCATGACCTGTCATTGCCACAGTAAATAGATGAAACCCACTAGCATGAGTAGGAGTTGTTTGAGCCCTGATGTGCCTACTCATTCATGCTTGTTTGTCATGCCTGCTACTGCTTAGAGTTGAGTCAGGTCTGATTCATCGGGGGTGAATTGGAACAGTGATGAACATGTCCTACTGTGTGTGAGCTAAGTGTGTGAACACGATTTGGTAAAGGTAACGGTGAGAGGCCATGTAGGAGTACATGGTGGGTTGTCTCATTGCAGTCGTCCTCAGGAACTGAGTTCTGTGTCTGTGATCCATGAACAACTACTACCACTCATTGGGATCCTTAATTGACCCTCTCGGCTTCTTAATCACCCTAGTACTCTGTCCAGGAGTTGCAACTAGTTTCTGGTGTTTGTAGGTTATGTGTTGGCGGCCGTGCGTAGCGCTGACCCTAGGGGTGGGCTATGTTGCGGTAGATACACCGTGGCACGGTGTACCGGGCGCCCATTTGGTGTCTTGGGAACCCTGTTCACATCGTTCGGGGCCGTATGTGGAAACCTCGGCCGGACTCCCTGCGGATGGAACCTGGATAGGCGATAAACCTGGACTAGAGACTTAAGTGTTTAGGTAGGCCGTGGCCGACACCCTCGCCAGGCTTCCGCTTGAAGGTTGCCGAGATACATGACGTGTATATGGTGGTAAGTGGTGGGAGCATGTGTGAAGAAGTACACCCCTGCAGGGTTATCATTATCTATTCGAATAGACGGATTCCTCGGATATGGAAACTTGGACCCCTTGCATAGTTCATAGACAAGTGAAAGTGGATACTCGAAAACTCGCAAGATAAGTGTGAGTGCTATGGATGGCCTTCTCGTAGGGAGACGGGAGCGGATCCTTAGTGGTGTATTGAATGGTGAATATGTGGACTCGTGTGCGCCACCTCAAAAGAGTTGCTTGCAGTCGTAGTTCAGGTTAGCCACTGAGTCAAAGCTGGCTTGCTGCAGTTAAACTCCACCACCCCCTTTTGATACTGATGCATATGTAGATAGTTCTGATGTAAGTCTTGCTGAGTACAATTGTACTCATGTTTGCTTATTTTATGTTTTGTAGAGAGACTTCAGTCTCGCTAGTAGTTCCGCGTGGACTTCGACGTTTAGCTTGTTACCTCAGCTACGATCTTGTACCCTCGGCAGGATCTGGTAGATAGTCAGGCTTCCTAGCCTTTTCCTTTTGTAGATGTCTGTACTCAGACATGTTAAGCTTCCGCGTGTGCTTGACTTGTATGCTCTGAATGTTGGGTCATGAGACCCATGTTCGTAATATCTGGCTCTTCGGAGCCTAATGAATAAATACTCTGAGTCGTAGAGTCTTGTTGTGATGCCATGTTGTATTTGCGCATGTCGAGCATATTGTGTGTATGATTGAAATGCTTGGTATGCATGGGATCCGACAATCTAGTTGATTATCCTTGGCAGCCTCTCTTATGGGGAAATGTAGTCTAAGTGCTTCCGAGAGCGATAGTAGTCCGCTACAGCCCGGTTCACCGGAGTTCTGCTAGCCCAGCACTACTGCCCTGAACACTTGACTGGCCGGCATGTGTTTCACTTTGTTCTTGTGTCTGTCCCTTCGGGGAAATGTCACGCGGTGACATCCGGAGTCCTGCCTAGCCTGCTACAGCCCGGGTTCCCGGAGTCCTGTTAGCCCAGTGCTACAGCCCGGATTCACACGCTGCTGACCGACATGCTCGACGTTGATTCATGTATGCCTGTCCCCATAGGTTAGTGCCGCTTTGGGTTCACGACTAGCCATGTCGGCCCGGGTTCTTTGTCATATGGATGCTAGCGACACCGTCATATACGTGAGCCAAAAGGCGCAAATGGTCCCGGGCCATGGTAAGGCGACACCCGTGGGAATACCGTGCGTGAGGCCGCAAAGTGATATGAGGTGTTACCGGCTAGATCAATGTGACTTGGAATCGGGGTCCTGACATTCGGGCCTTGAAACCAAAACCATCAATTAATCTTTACCTTGTTCCCATCACATTCGAAAGCCTGCTCACACCTACTAGTACGTACCAAACCTGAACGTGTTCCCACTATGCAGGTATTAGTACTAGTGCTAGTACTTAGGTTATAAAAAGGGGATCTACCTAACCAAAAATTACGCTACCTTTCCTCCTCATAACTGCTTCTTCTTCGTCCGTCGTTGCCATGGCCGGTGAGCAGAGCTCTAGGTCGAGAACTACTCGTAACAAGGGAGCGGCAACCAAGGCTATGAAAAAAAAGAGGGCTCGCCGCCACGCAGAGACCTCGCAAGATCTCTCATGGGCAGGCGATGGCTCCCAGGAGCGCCCTAGCCGCGGAGGCAAACATGCCGAGCCGGCGGAGCTGTAGTCGTTATCCCTCGACGGCATGCCCGATCAGCTCAATAAGCACCTCAATAAGCAAAAGGAGTTCATCCAATGCTTGATGGAGTTGGTGAAGGAGAGCCTCGACGACATGCCCGCTGAGCTCAATCAGCAGGGGGAGTTGACCGCCGGCTTGATGATGCTGCTGATGAAGAGCATTGCCTTAGAGAAGAAGGCGACCGGCGAAATCCTGTGACTTTAGGAGGACAAGGCGAAGCTCTGCCACGAGATCGACCTGTTGAAGGAGAAGAACGCCGGCTGGAAGAAGCTGCATGAGAACAGTAGTTCCTCGATGAAGATGTCGCAGGCCCTCGTCATGGAACAGAAGGAGGAGTTGGCGAAGCTCTGCATCGAGCACCGGCTGCTGTCAAGGTACGTAATGCGGCCGTGGAATAGATGATGAAGGCTCGCGTTGAGAAATCCCACGTCATGGACAGAATGAAGAAGATAGCAGAGGAGACGCACAAGGACATGGAGGTCGTGGAGGCGATGAAGAAGCAGTTACGACTCCGCGGCGAATTAGATCATTTGGGGTGATAATCTTCCTTCTTCTATTGCTCCTGTGTTTCATCTTTTGGTTCGGGTGTTTCGCCGCACGTGTCACGTTCTCTGCGAGGCATGAATAGAACAATGTTTTTTTGAGGGAATGAATAGAACAATGCTAACAATGAGATGACTAGCAAATTAGATCATTTTTATCGCCATATGGCACTGGGCTGCCGTGTTTCGTGCTCCTCCGTCGTAGTACTACTCCAGTGGAAAACTTGAGTATACCGCACGGTTCTTTGCTCCTCCTCGATCAGGTCGTCGGCGCATTTATATGAGCAGTCAAATCACAAGGCCCCGCCTTCCAGCAGTAATGAGCCGTCAAATCACAAAGGCCCTTGCCTCTCGTGAAACCGACCAAGCTAGACTGCCCCGCCCTCTAGCCTTCTAAAAAATGTATACTTTTGTACAATAGTAGTATCGATGGTTTGTGCCATGGAGCAAAACTTGAAATTAAAAAAAAGGTGGTACATATAGAGAGCGCTCGTCGCCAAATTATGCATATAGTACTATTAAAAAGGCTAGTCACAATAATGGTGTCCAGGACAACCCACCCCTCAAATAAAACTAAGAGGGTGCTTGGATACGTTTTAGTCCCATGATGACTAAAAGTAGTGGGACTAAAACATGCTAGCCTCACCCATGCTTGGATCCAAATACTAAAAAGGCTAAAATCAAGTTAATGAGCATTTATTATCCTCCAAACCCTCCAATCCAGAACTCGCCTGTGTTAAAGGAGAGGAGTTAAATGAGTAGAGAGAGGACCAATCCACATTTTAGTAGGGGTACCCCTGACTAAATAATTTTAGTATCAAGACTAGTTTTAGCCCCTCTTTAGTCAGGGGTGCTTGGAACTTTAGCCTCTTAAAGAGACTATTTTTAGTCAGACTAAAATAAGTTCCTTGGATCCAAGCACCCTCTAAGCATCCTGGAATTCTTTGACAAAACTAAGCACCCTGAAATTCTTTGACAACTAAACTGCTGGCTATATGATGTTGGCCATATATATTTTACGTATATAATGTGAAGAAACGAGTGGTAGTACTATACCAACTAAAAGATGAAATGTAAGAAATACTAGTATGTATGTACTGAAGAGTTAAAGTAACGAGAAGAAACATAACATAGTTCTGCTGGGGGCTCAGCACAACACACCCCTCAAATTAAATTAAGCACACATGAAATTAAACTTTGCAACTATTCCGGTAGACACTGCATTAGAACCACCATGAGCAACAACACTACCACCTTACTCGGAGTCCTCGTCCATGTCCTCGACTTCATCCTTGTCCCTCTTCCTCTTGGCCAATACTTCTTTGCTTGAACCGCACACTTGGCTGTTGCTCTTCATCCAACCCTTGTAGATATTGAAGCAAAGGTAGCCATCCATTGCAACGTAGTGGATGTGGTCTATATCTAGTACATTCCGCTGCCATGCATGACGATGAAACGTGTATGGAGGTTTCTCCAGTTTACAGTATGAAGGATGAACCATGGCTCCTGCCAGGGTTAGCATTGAAGGCTGACGAGAGGACACCAGCCGATTCTTCTGGAGGTTGAAGGGGTTGCCTACAACGAGACCTATCCGACGCAGAACATCCCTGTCATTCTTAAAGTCTACAGTAACGAATTTCACTGTTTTGTCCTTGAGGAAGTTCTTAAAATCCTGGCACTCAACGTCGGCATGGCATATGTGGTAGACCAAGCAAACGTTATGTACGCAAACCTGGGTCACGGTGGGCTTCTTCCTCTCTTCGTCCTTTAGATCCTTCTCTGGTCCCAGGACTGTGGTGTACTCAACATCTAGCCCAGCGACCCACTCATCATCTGAGTTTTCGAACATGCGTCTGAAGCGAGAAAGGCATCCTTTCACCGTCACGGAAGAACGGGTGTAGATGACGTCGAACTCATCGCCGGTGATGGTTCTAACCTTATACTCACCGCCGATCGTGGAGATTTGGGACGCCATGGATTTGGGAGGAGGGTTAGGATTAGTGGAACTGCCGTAATGTGAATGGATGGGACGACTAGGAGCGAACCGCCGTAGTATTGAAGGACGTGCGGGGACGAGTAGGAGCGAACTGCCAGTGTGCGAACGGCAGGGTAGTGGCTTTCCATTCTCCCATGATACGGGCTTCCGAGAGCCCTTGGATCTAAGATCGAACGGTTGCATGGCGTGATTCTAGACCTATGGGTGAATATCCTATCCTGGAGGGTTATTCTGCAAATTTTCAGCAACTTAGCATGCGACCGTTTGATCTCAAATCCAAGGTCTGCCAGCAACCCGTGTCATGGTCACGCCTACCATGACCGTCACGTCGCTCGTATGGTCGTGCCCTTGGAGATTTAACACGGTGCGTTAGGCTATCTGATGTTGGCATGTCATACATAGTCATCACTTAGTCACTCATACTACAACAAGGTTGGCTATAAGGTTGGCTATAAGTGTATTTTTTACTCCTCTCTATCTCTTTCTTCATAATGGTGGTGGTCAGGAATCGGGAGACTCACGCCGGTCATAGCACCACAGTTAAAATGATAATGGCAAGTCAAATCACGGGGCCCCACCTGTCCAGCAGTAACTCGCTGTCAAATCACACAGCCCTATGTTTCCAGCAGCCTACTCCCTCATCTTCTCGCGTCTTTGTCGAACCGACTAGGCGGAACTGCCCCGCCGCCTACCGCGCAGGAAAAGCCTCGCCCTCGACTTTTAAATAGTATACAGTATACTAATTTTGTATCCATGGATTACGCCCGCGCCGTGGAGCAAAGCGTCTACAAAATGGCGGTACACATGTACGGAGTATACAGCACGCTCGTCGCGTTCGCGTCGCACCCCAGACGGTCGGTCGGTCTAGCACACCGCTCTCCGAATGGAACGCGCGTCATATTGTGTTTGCACACACATGTGGGACGACAATTGAGAACCGACCACAGGCACACTCCCCGGCCCCGCAAGTCGGGTGACTTAATAGAAGAGGGAGACGAGCGATAGTACTAGACAAGACTCCAGCAGACACGCCTGGATTGGCTATCGCCTACATATCGTGCAGGCTATGTTGTACATGGCTGTAGTTGTGGTGAGAAATCTAAAAAAAGGTTTCTTGTCATCTCGCAAAATTAGGTGGCATGTGCTTCGGATCTGCGAGGGTTAAACATCGACAGCTGAGTTGGGCTAGTCATTGGGGGCACATGCACGAATAGTGACTACTCGGCTACCATCTAGGTCAAGTCGGCTGTGTTAATTAGGACAGCTATCGATGGACCCCTTTTCTACGAGTTTATCTTTAATTTGAGCTTTGTTCCTCGTCTAGTTTGTCCGTCGGGATTCATGTTATCTCCTTTGGGTAGTGACGTTATGATTTCTTGTCATGTGGCATTTTTTCGTGTTATATGTTATAATCCGGTGCTTCAGATCAAAATGACGACAACTGCGCCTCCAGGCCACGTGCATGAGGAGGTGGTTTTGCAATGGAGAAGATCAAAATAGAGAGAGGCGAGATGGTGGTTTTGGAATGGAGATGATGGAGAGGAGAGGAGGTGGTTTTGCAGTGGAGAAGATCAGAAGAGGGAGAGGCGAGATGATGGTTTTGGAATGGAGATGATGGAGAGGAGAGGAGGTGGTTTTGCAATGGAGAAGAGGGAGAGGAGCGTGCGGCAGCGATTTAGGATTGGACGAGAGGGCCGGCGTGCTGTGACTGCATCAAAATCAAAATCAATTTACCCTTCAATTAAGAAAGCGACCCACATTGACTAGTCTCCCTTTTATTCTGGGTCATAATTGACCATGATTTTCGCACATAAAATATATGTCATACGTTACAAAAATAATATAATTTGAAAGTACATTCAGATACGAACCAAATGATACAATTTTTGGTGACATGCATTCACATTTTGCTTGTCAAATACAGTATGTGGTCAAACTTTGACCCAAAATACGCAAAACAACAAAAAAATACTTCCAAGACCAGCGGCGCTCTTCCGCTCTTCTCCTCTTAAACCACCGCCGCTCCTCTCCTGTTCCAATCTAAATGCAGCGCCGCTCCTCTCCTATTCCAGTCCAAAACCAGCGTCGCCCCTCTCCCGTTCTAATCCAAAACTAGCGCTTCTCCTCTCCTCTTCCATTCAAAAACCACCACCGGCGAGTGAAGGTGCTATGGAGAAGTAGATCGATGGATGAGTACAACCGATACGTGAGGATCGTAGACAGCGACCCTGTGAAGCTAGCTAGGATGTTGGAGATGCAGTCTTGGTTTGACAACAAGGATCAACTAGCGGCGACGATGACATCCATGGCCAAATATCTACAATAGAGCGAAAAGGTGACCATACTCCCGGAGGGAGTCGCGCCAGAGTACATAGAGCTGCTCCTCTGGGCCATGGAGCAAACAGATTCACTGAATCCGATCGTGAGAGAGCGGTGGTGGGAGTATCGATCCTAGATGGAGCATCCACCAGAGATTGAAGGATCGAGCATCTATAGGGTGCCGTTTGTGAGGGTGTCCTGCCAGAGCGAGTCGGTGGAGTCTTCGTCAACCGAACCCAACGGCAAGAGGAGAAAAGCAGTTGGCCCGACGACGCTTCCCCGCCATCGTCTCCCTTGCCGTTCACATCATCTCACGGGGCGGCTGTCTGCCGCCGAGGAATAGGAGGGGGTTGCCCCCCCAGCCCAATAGTCGGGCAGGTTGTGAATTGTCAGGAGGAGCTTAGGCTTGTCAGTATTTGCAGGTTGTGAATTGTGTTTTGTCTTGTGTATTTTGAGAGTACTTTTAGATATGAATGTCTTTTGAATTTCAGATTTGCAGTATTGAGCATATGAAGTATTTTATGAATTCTAGAGATCTATTTTTAGCACTTAAAAAAATGTAGTTTCATAGGAGTATAAAAGTGCAAACAATGTGATTGTCAGAGAAGAAACTGCAAGTTTCAGTTTCAGATAAGAAACTGCAAGTTCAGTTTCAGATAAGAAATTGCAACTTTCAGAGGCAGAGCATTTATATTAACACGACCTTTTCAAACAGGGTTAACATCATGTTGGAAGTTTTATTCATGGTCGAAAATGGAACTACCAGCCAGTTAACATCATGCTGGTCAACATTCATGCATAGCACATCTTCATATGATGCACAGTCAAAATGCCCACACAATGTCGAGTGTCCGAAACACACAGAAAACGAGGGACGAAGTTTTGGCAAGTGTTGGACGTGGTTTTGGGCTGCCCCGTCTAGGCTTTCATTTTTAACATGCGCAGCCCACAACCTCGGATGGGAGGTCCATAAGCATGTTTGTATTTTCTTAGGATCGTCATGTATCAACCGGCCTATGGACCTCCCACCCGAGGTTTTTTTGGCAGCCCAATTTATGTATTTTTTTGAAGAAAATGCAGAGGTCTATTCTATTTTTCTATATAAGAATAGGAACGCCGGGTCCAACTTATGTTTCCCTTCTAACTATATTATATATATTTAAATTATTTTATATGTTACTATATATTATTTTTATTGTCATCATATATTTAACAGATACTTACATATGTAAGAAAACAATATCCCACATCTTATTAACTTATAAAAATAATTTCTTAATAAATAAAATCCTGGATTGTGTTGGCACGAAAATCCTAGTGATTGTGTACAAAAGCTTGGTAAGATTTAAGGACGAATGTAATAATATCACTTATTATTTAAATATATTTATAACAAAATGCTCAGCCCCTTTTTATTTTTTGATAACATTGTTGACCCAACCCAACATTATAATTAGAATCAGCCCAGCAAAATCATGTATTTCGAGAAAGTGCAAATGGCCTGTAAATTTTTAGGAAATAAAATAAATGGGCCGTATGGACGCTACATTATTTGTTCAACCAGCCCAGCTAATGGCTGTAATTCAAAAAAAAGATCAAATTGACTGTAAATTCTACCACGCAAAAAAAGACTGTAAATTCTGAAAAATGGGTTGAATACGTGCCAAATTTTTGGAGGCTCACATGTGGGCCAATAGGTCGAAGCCAACGCAAGTCATTGTCAATTTAGTCAACAAATGATTTTGACATGTTAGCCGTTGGATTTACATCCAACGACCGGCATCCATCTTCAATCTCTCGTCTTCTTCCTCCAGCGCCATCGGGACCACCTCCCACCTCCTGCTGCTAGCAGCTCTGCTTAGCACGCTTCACTATGAAGCGCTACTCCACCATTGGCCAGGCCATTCCTCCACCCCTCCACACCGCCTGTTCTTCTCCACCGACTGCCGAACCACACTGCACTTGAACCAGTTAACCCTCGTACACCTCTCCGTCTGCGACTCTACTCCCGCGTCTTCCCATCTCCGGCTCGTTGCTGTCCGAGGCCTCGCCGTCGTCACCACCTTGGATGTGCTTGGCGCGGCGTGGTCAACATGGTCAACGAACGACACCATCGGAAGTAGACTGTGCATGGAGAGGCTGACAGCTGGGTCCACGGCCGCACACAAGGAAATGCCTCCTTATTACGCACAAAATAATGATTCATCCACCTCACATCTGGGACCCACCGGAAGGGCCTCTGTATTTCGCGAAAATAACATGCCCCCCGCTGACATGTCGGACCCACCAGCTATCTTCGCACGCAAGGAAGTGCCTCCTTATTACACACAAAAAATGAATATTCCCCCTGCCAGCTCGAACCCAGCATAGTGGGAGGCTGACTTGTGGGCCTACCAAGTTGACGGGGACAGAGGGCTTTGTCAACTTAGTCAATATGAACGATTCTACCTCCTATTACCGTACGATGTTCATCCAACGACCGTAGTGCTTCTTCAACCTCTGGTCTTGCTCCAGCCGCCCAACCAGCGCCGGTCATCCCGCGTGCTCCTGCCTCCCGTGGCCGGCTGTGATGCCGCGGAGGCCTCGCCGCCCCCTACTACTCCCACCGCTGGTCAGGCCATCCCTCTACTCACCCACACCCCCAGTTATTCCTCGGCGACAGCAGCCTCACACCGCAGCCGAACCAGTGAACCCTCGTACTCCTCTTCGCGTGGGCATCCACTGCTGCGTCTTCCCCGGCTCCGAGTCGTCCCCTTCCTAGTCCTCGCCGTCGTCCACCGCCGTGGTGCTCTCGGCGCGGCGTGGTCAACATGGTCAAGGAACGACTTCCATCGGATGTGGACTGTACGTGGAGAGGCTGACAGCTGGGTCCACGGCCGCAGCAAGGAAGTGCCTCCTTATTACGCGCAAAATAATGATTCCTCCACCTGACAACGGGGACCCACCGGACGGGCCACCGTATTTCATGAAAAAATGTTTCCCCCTGACTGCTGGGACCCACCAGCTACATCTTCGCATGCAAGGAAGTGCGTCCGGGCAAAAAAAATGATTCGCCCCCCTCACTGCTGGGACCCACCAGCTACATCCTCGCACGCAAGGAAGTGTGTCCGGGCAAAAAACGATTCGCCCCCTGACTGCTGGGACCCACCAGCTACATCTTCGCACGCAAGGAAGTGCCTGACAGTCGGGACCCACCTGGTCGAAGCGTACGTAGCGTTGTCATTCTGGTCGTGAACGTGTATGTACATATATACTGGTGGATGTAGAGGCGCACACATGTCGTAGTAGAGGCGCGCACGTAGCATGTACACGTACGTACAACGGCCAGGGTGCAAGAAAGAAAATACTGCCACGTATGTGTACATACGGGCGGGGTCTCAAACACCTACTCGCGCATACGTACGGCTAGGGCTCGTGTACATGGCTGGGTCGGAACGGAGAAACAACATCGTCGTCGTGTTCATGAGGAGGCAACAGAATGCGTCGTGTTCATGGGGAGGCAACAAAATGCGTCGTGTTCATCGGGAGGCAACGGAACGCGTGGGAGCCAACCGGCTGGGTCGGAACGGAATGCGTGGTTGTGTTCATCAGGAGGGCTTGGATGGAACAGGCGATGGAAACGAGGCCTGGCGTATCGCACAACGGAGGAAAGGGACCTCCTACGTTCGGAATGGGGTCCTGTTGATCGGGAGGGGTCTGGCGTACCACAAAACAGAGAAAACGGACCTCCTATGGTCAAAACGGGGGTCCTGTTCATCGGGAGGGGTGTGGCGTACTACAAAACGGACGAAACAGACCTCCTACGGTCGAAACGGGGTCCTGTTGATCGGGAGGGGTGTGGCGTACCACAAAACTAACGAAATGGACTTGTGTTGGAGCGCTACGGTCGAAATGGGGGTCCTGTTCATCGGGAGGGGTGTAGCGTACCGCAAAACGGGACTCCATGGGATACTATTCATCTCCACCATCGACCTCCTCCAGCCTCCACGGGCTCCGGTTCATCCAGCCTCGACCGCGCGCTACTCCACCGGCTACTATTCAACCACCCCTCCACGGGCACCCCTCCACCATCTACTGTTCATCCAGCCCTCCACACCATAGGGTCCTGTTCAACCACCCTTCCACGGGCACCCCTCCACCGTCTACTGTTCATCCAACCCTCCACGACACCACGGGGTCCTGTTCATCGAGAGGCAACGCCACCGCTCACAGTTCATCCAAACCCCCGCAACGCTCACTGTTCATCCTAGAGGCAGCATCGATTGGCTTCAGTTAGCAGCAGTAGCGAAGGAATCGCTCGATCGAGTTCAGTTAACAGCCATCGATCGATCGCTCGGGTTCAGTAACGCGTAGCCTGCAGTGCAATCGCTCGGGTTTAGTTATAGTCCAATGCCTCGCTCGGGTTCAATTAGGGCCAACGCCTCGCACACACACGCGTATGTGTACGAGTGAAACGCGCATCGCTCGGCCCCCGACCTCCCACCGTAACCGGGAACTCCCCGAAATTTTCCTCCCCCTCACTTCTACCACAGTTTTTTTCCGTCATGGACGGCCCAAAGAATGTCATGCAGCTGCGTCTCCAAACCACCCAGGACGAAAAGCCCATTTTCTGTCATGATTTTTTGTCATAGAAGTAGGAGCCCACCACATCTATGATGATACCGGGTTTTGTCACAATTATCGTCATAGAAGTGTCACATGTATGACAAAAAACATTTGTTTGGCCCAAATGTCACGGATATGTCTTTTTTGTAGTGTTTGGTGCTCATTGCGGAGCATGTCATTCTCGTCCATAAGTTTCTTGATGATGACGCCGGTCATCTTCAACAAGGCACTAGTCTCCTCCTGCTGGTCTGCACTTCGGACGATCTTCTCCCTCGGCAGGCCGTGCTCGGCCTGGAGCCTCTCATTGCCCTCGCTTAGTTGCCGGATGACGCCGGTAGCCTGTTCAAACGAGGCTTTCGTGTCGTCCTGCAACCTCGCCCAGCCAGAGATATGATCCATCTAGCTATGGATGATCGCATGCATGCGCCTGTAACAGTCGTCGCCTGCCCGCGAGAAATTTTCCTAGGTCACCGCGGCGCGGCGGGACATCTCTGCTGCATTCGTGGCATGGCGGGACATCTCTGCTGCTTTCGCGGCGCGGCCGGACCAGTCTGCTGCATCGACGGTGCGGCGGGACCTCCGTGCTGCTTCAGCGGCACGGCGGGACATCTGTGCTGCTACTTCCGCGCGGCGGGCAATGTCGGCTGCTCTCGCAGCAAGGCGGGACATCGCTCGTGCTTCCGCTTCCATGCTCGCCTCTCCCTGGTGGCAATCTCTCGACCCAGAACTCACGCTGGCCATGGCAGACGCAAGGGAAGGATGCTGAATGACTTGTTTGTTTTTTGTGGATGAGGAATTGAGGAGGAATGTGCAGTCATCTTGGCATACTAGTATTTATAACCGAGTACTAATATGCTCCTAAGTGGGAAACCGTTTAGGTTGTGATCAGTGTGAACATGTTTTTAATTCAATATACTCCCCTTTTGTAAGGCCCCGCTTTGGAAAGGTGCATGCATGCAACCATTTCATTAGTTGAATTGAAAGCCACTATTGTTGGTGCCATGGCTGAAAAATTAATATACTTCATGCGTGCTTTTTCATTGGCTGCATGCATGTGAGAGAGTGCATTGGGAGTGAAATGAAAGAATTAATGTGAGCAAATTACTATGTGTCTTGGTCTAAGAGAAATTGTCTTTAGGCCTAATAAACCCGGATGGAGGGAGTAGCGTGGTACTAATACGCTCCTAAGTGGGAAACCATTTAGGTTGTGATCGGTGTGAACAGGTTTTGCAATTCAGTATAGCATGGTACTAATACGCTCCTAAGTGGGAAACCGTTTAGGTTGTGATCGGTGTGAACAGGTTTGCAATTCAGTATAGCATGGAGTAATTTGCAATTCAAAATTTAGTTTTTCCATTTTATAAGGCTCAATTTGGTTGTTCCCCAACACATGTTCAGATTCCAAGCTGCATTAAATCATTTCATGCAAGTATTAAGAGAAAATTGACCAATGCATGTACTTTATGCATGCATGCATTGCAATTAATGCATTGATAAACATAATTTTTTGAGAAAAACAAGAGCATTAATTACGTGCTTTTGCAAACTACAAAAAATATTCCACCACTCACCATCTTGGTTGGTGAGATTTTTGAATTAAGCCCTATAAACCGGAAAGGAGGGAGTACTGCTGTGTACGTGCAATAACTGGCACCGTCGTACACATATCTTACGGTTAATAGGGCGTTCGACAGGAATAGCCGCGTGGCGAGCTCTAGGCTAGTCTTTTTTTCAGACGCATTAAACCTATCTCTCGGGACTTCTCGCACGCACCATCGTGCCACCCTCAAAAACTTGTACTCTGAGTTTAGTAGTACGTTATACAGGAAGAGAAGAGGTGCACGCATGCACTCGTCTTCTCACACACACGTCTATTTTTTCTCGAAAAGGAGGATGATGACCCCCGGCCTCTGCATCTGGGAGTCACACACGCATTTGTAGCTACGAATTGTAGTGTTCTCAACCATCCGATTGGCTCTATCATGGATGTACCTATATACTAAAACATGTCTAGATACATCTATATTTTGACAAATGGAAGGCATGTATTGTGGAACGGAGGGAGGGCTTGTCATCAAAATGGATAAAAAGGGACGTATCTAGAACTAAAATACGTCTACATACATCTCCTTTTATCCATTTTGATGACAAGTAGTACTTCTTACCCAAAGGAACTTTATATCCAACAGACACAAAGGGGCTGTTTGGTTTGTGACTAACTTTGCCAAAGATTGCCACACCTAAGGTTAGGCAAGTTTGACCAACTTAGGTGAGTGTTTGGTTCAAGCCACACCTTAGGCAAGCCACACTTGGACCCCACATGGCATACACACAAACAGTGTGGCAAGATTCCCTTAGGCTTGCCAACTTGTGGCTCTTATTTTGATGAACTAACCTTATTCAAGTTTGGCAAAAATGTGTGACAAAGTATGGCAATGCTAGTCCTAAAACCAAACAGCCCCCAAATATCCGTTCGACTGTTGGAAATTACTGATCTGATGTCGAAGTAATTGTTGCATCGCCACCAAAACCCACCATTTCTTAAGCTAAAGTAGACCAAGGTAATCCCTATATTAGCATATTAATAAGATAAACAAAAGGCACTATAGAAACATTTAGGACGTGAGCTTGTCAATCTGAATGTGGAGGGACACAAGCTTAGCCCCAGCCAGCAGCTTGGGCAGAATTGTCAAGAAGGTCAGCTCCTGCACGTCGACGTCGCTGGGATCCTTGCTGCTTGTCACCTCCATTTCCACCTTGACGGCATCGGTCGTGCCTTTGGGCTCCCCCGGTGGGTCGTTCGCCCACAGCTTGGCCACGTAGTGCAGTAGTGGGGACGCCCCCGCTCTGATGCAGACGACCGACACGGCGATAGGCGCGCCGATGTCGAGCATGCCGCCGACCAAGAAAAACGCACGGTGGTCCTCCTCCGCAAAGAGCAAGAGTCATGGCTCCGACAGTGGCATTGCAGCTAGAGCACCTTGCCGTACTGGATCCTATGCACGGGCATGGGATGCGCGGTGCTGATGTGGTGGTAGAGCGCTAGCGGCTGGCCTTCGTAGCCGCAGACGGGCACGGGGCATTTGCAGGGCGCGAGCGGACACACGCCCTGGTGATCGGCGAGCTTGTGGTAAGTGACGTAGAGCCCACAGCCTTCGTGCGGGCACTCCACCCTCACCGATGAAAGGACGGAGTCCACCGTCGTGTTCCACACGTCGAAGCCACCACCGCGCTCGCACTTCTGGCACTGCCGCTGGTTCCCGGGGCGCTCGACGCGGCAGTCTGCGCAGGCCAGGCGCCCTTCCTTACACTGCAGAAATCAATCGAACAACACATCAATCAAGAAACCTGCACCTTGCTCAATCAGCCGAACAGACGAGGTGTATTCGAACCTCATACACTGAAGGCGTCAAGGGGCGGATGCACAAGGGGCAGTGGAGCACGGTGAGGTCCATCGAGACCTTAGATAGCTCCATCGTCGGGTCCTGTTCGGTCTGCATGATCTCTCCCTCCTCGTGCACAACCATCTCTCGACTTGGGCCGGGGTATTACAAAGCTTTACCGTCACATATTTTATACTACTTCAAGGTGCATTAAATCAACACCTGCAAGTACTCCCTCCGGTCCTTTTTACTACGCACATTAGCTTTGTCTGAAATCAAAGTTTGCTATGTTTGACCAAATTTATATTAAAAAATATTAACATCTAATAAATATAATATGAAAATATATTTCGAGATGGATCTAATAATAAATATGTTGTTATGTGAATGTTAGTAATTTTTTGTATAAATTTGGTCAAAGTTGGATGAGATTGACTTCAGACAAACCTAATATGCAGAGTAAAAAGGACCGGAGGGAGTATCAAAAGGAGAGTCACGGCATGCATGCATGCGTTGTAATTAATGCATCGGTAAACGCAAATTATTGAAATATATCGAGTGCAGTGCTTTGATGTGTCGCGTCAACTCATACATCAACGAGAAGTTTGATTATCCTCTCCCTCGCGGACTTAACTGCACCTGCCTTTGGCTGTATGACAGGTTGGCCACACACCTGTCGGGCCCACCTGTCATACACGCAAAGGCAGGAGCGTCCCTCCCTCGCCCATGAGTGTGGTGGCTGGCAAGACTAGGAGAAGCTTTCGCTACACGCTCTCCCTCCCGCACGCGGTGGACATGCAGCAGTTCAATCGGTGTCAGATGGCCAGAAGCGTAGTGTAGTACTCCTCCAGTGCAGTAGTACTCCATCATTGTTCGACTTCCCGAAGAGGCGAAGAGCCAAGCGTAGAACGGACGCTCGTGTGGCAGTTTCATGAGTAGACTAGTCTAGGATAGCGTCTACCATGCCTGTAAGCTTAAAATCGTTGGGGTCGGCTCCATGCTATGTGGCCGTCTCAAAGTTTAAAAAAAATAGTCTTCTGGCCCTACCTGACACCCTCGTGATTGTAGTTTGCACGCTCTTCTGGTCAAGACAGGAATATATATTTTAATTTGTTTTTTTCGAAAAGGGGGGACTCCCCGGCCTCTGCATCAGAACGATGCATACGGCCACATATATTTTAATTTGTGGTGGGTAAATGTTAGAGGTTGCAGCAAATAGATTGTACACTGCGGGTCTTTCAGCCAAGTTTAGAGGCAAGCATGTGAGGCCAGTGCTATGATGTGTCGCGTCAACTCGTACAATGAGGAGAAGCTTGATTTTACTACACGCCTTCTCCCTCACCCATGCGCGCGGTTGCTTGCAAACGAGGATATGCTTTTGCTTAGTAGTACTTCTACAACAAGTTATCCGTCCCGCTCGCGGTGCACGGACATGCATCAGTGGATTCGACACTATAGAAGCAGTAGTAGTAACATCATTGTTCGTCTTCTCGAAGAGGCGAAGGGCCAAACGCAAACCGAATGTTGCAGTTGCGAACATTGGAGCACGCATATAGCCAGGCTCTTGCATGAGACGAAATTTCTATGTGAGCCCACTATTGTACTAGTACATACAACTACTTGCTAGTATAGCCCCACCACTCTAATCCATCTACTCCCAAGTCTCTGTGCAACACTGCTCACTCCAATCCAAGACCAAGTGACCAGAAGCCACAAGCAACTATGGAGGCGATGGACGCGAGCGGCAGTCGGCTCTGCCAAATCATCCAAGGCGCCGGCCTGCGGCCCCGCACCGCGCAGCGTTTCCAGACGGTGCTGGTGACCGCATGCATCGTTCACACGGTTATCACCGCCGAGGGAGGAAACCCACAGCTGCCGGAGGGGCCCGATCCTTTGCCCGTGTCGTTCTCTCCGGCACAGCACCGGCTCGAGAGGTCCTCCGACCCTTCTTCCTCCCTGCCGTATTGTCCGCAGATCCGACCTGCCACTGCCGACATCCCGGCGACCCTTAGGTATAAGTTCTTCGAAAGCGGCCTTGCTCTACTGCCCCAGCTCCCCACGTCTTTGCATGTGCATCTTTTTCTTCCTCCATCAGCTCTTCCAAAGCCACCTAAATTTTTAGTATTATTAGAGGTAAAGCTACTTCATGCATTCGTATCTAGGGCTTTGTTCAAACAACGAAGAAAGGGGGGTGAGGGAGTCCTGGATTAGGGGGTGTTTGGATAACCGGACTATACCTTCGGCCGGACTCCTGGACTATAAAGATACAAGATTGAAGACATCGTCCCGTGTCCGGAAGGGACTTTCCTTGGCGTGGAAGGCAAGCTTGGTGATACGGATATGTAGATCTCCTACCATTGTAACCGACTTTGTGTAACCCTAACCCTCTCCGGTGTCTATATAAACCGGAGGGTTTTAGTCCGTAGGACAACATACACAACAACAATCATACCATAGGCTAGCTTCTAGGGTTTAGCCTCTCCGATCTCGTGGTAGATCTACTCTTGTACTAGCCATATCATCAATATTAATCAAGCAGGACGTAGGGGTTTACCTCCATCGAGAGGGCCCGAACCTGGGTAAAACTTCGTGTCCCTCGCCTCCTGTTACCATCCGGCCTAGACGCATAGTTCGGGACCCCCTACCCGAGATCCGCCGGTTTTGACACCGACATTGGTTCTTTCATTGAGAGTTCCTCTATGTCGTCGCCGTCAGGCTTGATGGCTCCTACGATCATCGATAGTGATGCGGTCCAGGGTGAAACTTGTCTCCCCGGATAGATCTCTATCTTCGGCAGCTTTGCACTGCGGGCCAATTCACTTGGCCATCTGGAGCAGATCGAAAGCTATGCCCCTGGCCGTCAGGTCAGATTTGGAAGTTTAAACTACACGGCTGACATCCGCGGGGACTTGATCTTCGACAGATTCGAGCCACTGCCGAGCACGCCGCACTGCCACGACGAGCATGATCTAGCTTTGCCGCCTAACAGTGCCTTGAAGGCCGCACCCGCATCGGCTTCGACCCTTAATTCGGAGCCAACCGCGCCGACCGAGGATGGGTGGTTGGACGCCGCCTCGGGGGCCGTGATCCTAACGGCGATCGAGCCAAACGCCAGCCCCGCACTCCGCGAGACTCATGATTCCAAGGAGCCGGACTCCTCTCCGGACTCCGAACCATTCGCGCCTCTAACGATCGAATCCAATTGGGCGCCGATCATGGAGTTTACCGCCGCGGACATCTTTAAGCACTCGCCCTTTGGTGATATTATAAAATCACTAAAGTCTCTCTCTTTGTCAGGGGAGCCCTGGCCGGACTATGGTCAGCGAGATTGGGGCGCGGACGATGAAGAAATTCAAAGCCCACCCACCACCCACTTTGTAGCCACTGTCGACGATTTAACCGACATGCTCGACTTCGACTCCGAAGACATCAACAGTATGGACGCCGATGAAGGAGACGATGAAGAACCAGCGCCTATTAGGCCCTGGAACGCCACCTCGTCATATGACGTATAAATGGTGGACGCACCAAAAGATGACGACGAGAGGCGGAAGGATGCACCGAAGGCTTGTTCCCTCGAAAAGCAGTCAAAGCGGCGACGCAAGCGCCGCCCCAAATCCTGCCTCGACAGAAATAGCGATCTCACAGACCCAGCGCTGGAGCAGGGCGAACCACTGCCGGACAACGGCAATCCGGATAATCAAACCGAACAAACAAATCCTATCAAGGATAATGGTCCGGACGACATAACGCCGGACAGACACCCGGAGCAGCAGACTGCCCGTAAAAGGCTTGTTGCCACCGCGAGGAGTCTAAAAAAGCAGAAGCAAAGGCTCAAGACCGCGCAAGACACACTCCAAATTAGATGGAGTAAAATACTCAACACTGCAGCAAGGTACGACGACAATCGCCCCTCCAAGAGCTACCCAAAGCGGAAGCTGCTACCCGAATTCGATGTGGAGGCCTCAGAACCCCCACAACCAAATATCAAAGCAGCCACCTGGTTGGATAGACGACCCCTCTACCAACACAAAGCGGCATACAACGCCGCTCACAATACAATACACGACCCATGCGAGGGCTCGCACCCAAAGGACGGCACAACAAGATCCATCTATGGACCACGCAAGCGCGCCCCAGCATACAATGCAACACAACAAACATCTGAACAACGCGGTACACCCAGCTACAGGGGTGCCACACACCCCCTATGTTTCACCGATGAGGTGCTGGACCACGAATTTCCAGAGGGATTCAAGCCCATAAACATAGAGGCATACGACGGAACAACAGACCCTGGGGTTTGGATTGAGGACTACATCCTTCATATCCATATGGCTCGAGAAGATGATCTCCACGCCATCAAGTACCTACCCCTCAAGCTCAAAGGGCCAGCTCGTCACAGGCTCAAAGGCCTCCTCGAAAGCTCCATTGGAAGTTGGGAAGAGCTCGAAGATGCCTTTCGGGCAAATTTTCAAGGGACTTATGTCCGACCTCCAGATGCGGACGATTTGAGTCATATAACTCAACAGCCCGGAGAGTCAGCCCGAAAGCTTTGGAACAGGTTTCTTACTAAAAAGAACCAGATTGTCGACTATCCGGAAGCCGAAGCCTTGGCAGCTTTCAAGCATAGCGTCTGTGACGAATGGCTCGCCAGACACCTCGGCCAAAATAAGTCGAGAACGATGGCCGCATTAACAAACCTCATGACTCGCTTTTGCGCGGGTGAGGACAGCTGGCTAGCCAGATGCAGCACCAGCGACCCCAGTACATCTGAAGTTAGAGATGGAAATGGGAAATCACGGCGCAACAGCAATAACAAACGCCGGAATAAGGAAGACAGCACAAAGGGCACGGCAGTAAATGCCGGATTCAAAAGCTCTCGGCCAGGTCAAAATCCGCCCCCTAAAGGCACTAGGGATGAATTGTCCAGCCTCAACAAAATTCTGTACCAAGTATGTCAGATTCATAGTACCCCTGATAAACCTGCTAATCATACCCACAGAGAATGTTGGGTCTTCAAGCAGTCCGGCAAGCTCAACGCAGTACACAAGGGGGAGGATACACCAAGTGAAGACGAGGACGAGTCCCCCAAGCAAGACACAGGGGAACAAAAGAAATTTCCACCAGAAGTCAAAACAGTAAACGTGTTACACGTAATCAAGGGAAAAAACAATGCGGTACTCCCAGGAAAATATACCCAAGTGCTTGTCACCATGAAGTCCTGCCACTAGTCATCTCAACCGATAACTTTCGACCATCGCGATTACTCAGCAAGTATCCGACATGCAGGATAGGCTGCCCTGGTATTAGACCCAGTAATTGACGGATATCACTTCACAAGAGTCTTGATGGACGGCAGCACTAGCCTAAACCTAATATATCAGGATACAATCCGCGGGATGGGGTTAGACCCAACACAAATTCGCCATAGCAATACTACCTTTAAAGGAGTAACGCCAGGCCCAGGGGCTCGTTGTACGGGCTCCCTCCTACTACAAGTTATATTCGGCTCCCCCGATAACTTCCATCGCGAGCATTTAACTTTCCACATCGCTCCGTTTCAAAGTGGCTATCAAGCACTGCTCGGACGCGAAGCTTTCGCTCGCTTTAATGCAATACCACACTATGCCTCCCTAACACTCAAGATGCCCGGTCCACGTGGCATCATTACAGTGCACAGAAATATCAAGCGATCTCTGCGCGCCGAAGAGAGTGAGGCTGCCTTGGCAGCCGCACGCTAAAGGCACCCGGACAAGCGAGAGCATCCAATAGGTCGTCAAGACCTCAGATACAACTATTCGATTCCGGCGCCGCTACTTATACCGAATAAATGGTCACACCCCTATTTGTCAATACAAGGGGCTCAACATGCGCAGACGAGTGGCAATTTCTTCTCATCTTGAATTATACATGGTTTCTTTAACAAACTATCTTTTTGCACGACAACTTTTTCACCTAAATTCCTCTCTTTTACAGACGATCATCGTGCCACACCCGTCTAGGATACGGCACAACAGAGACACAGGCGCAGACGTGCAGCAGGGACCCGCTCCAAGGATTCTTTTTAGGTTAAGACCCAGCGTAAACCTTTCTTACTGTCTCTTGTTGATACATATCCACCGTTGAGAAGGATGCTGACGTCTTGGCATGTGGCCACGCCAGAACAATGCACATACCTGGACACAAGGGGCTTCTTACAAAGGCCATTATTTAGGCCCAGTTTATACCACAAAGACCGAATACCTTAGGGAGTGTTTGGCTTCACGAATTTGGCCCTGTATGCATCAGCTCCGAATCATTGTCTTTGGTCAAATGTTGGGTTTGCCCGGCTCCTGTGTTTTGGTGCCTTACGTTCCGCTTTACCGGCTAAGGTAGCACCAGGAGAACTACTGTGATTGTGCCCTGGTTCATCCAGACGAGCACCTCAGTAGAGAAAGCCAAAAATTGACTGTCATGATATAGCGTGAGACTGGTCAACCACTCGATGACCTATTGGAATGTTAGAATTCCTCCGCCTTAACGAAGGGCCGTTTTCCGGCCAGGCATGTACGCACACCGGGATCGGGAAAGTGCGGAGCCACCAGGGGCTATTTAGTAGCCCCACTATCAAACTCCTATGGCTAAGTGAAAGTGCTAAAGCATTATAGTCTGGTTGCCTCGCTCGCTCCGCTATCACCTCCTTAATAGGACCAAGACGTTGGGTTAAGTGTGAACGCGTGTTTTTGCGAGCACCTCTGCATTATATGCGTGAGGGTTGAAGCCGACGGCTGCAATCTTTCAGGTTATACACATGTATACATAAACGGCCGCCCAGGAGGCATCATATTACTTTCAGGCAAAAGTATAAAAATAGCCTTATAAAAATTTATAAAAGCATTTCGCTTACAATGAGATTACATATCACTCAAACATAATATTTATTGAGCACTGGGTCTCTATCAAACGAGCACCCTCAAGAACTTCTTCAAAGTAGTGCTCAGCAGCCCTTCGACCTATGGCCGAATCTCACGCTGCAACAGTGGTAGCATCCATCTCCGCCCAGTATGCTTTAACACGGGCAAAGGCCATCCGTGCGCCCTTTATGCACGCCGACCTCTTCATCGCATTAATGCGCGGCACCACGTCAAGGAACTGCTGCACCAAGCTGAAATAGCTGTTCGGTTTTGACCTTTCCGGCCATAGCTGATCCACAACAGACCTCATGGAGAGTCCACACAACCTATTTAGTTTGGCCCATTCGGCTAATTGGTCAGTTAACGAAAGCGGACGCTCGGGAGAATGGAATTGTCTCCAAAATAGCTGGTCTACTTCACGGTCCGTCTGACCCTGGAAATACTTGTCCGCATCGGCAGCGCTCGCCGCCAAATCCATATATAAATCCTCCAAACTCCACAGCCGATCCAGAGGGACATACCATGGATCTCTGAACTTCCTCCGCAACATAAAGGATTTCCCAGCTACAATATCCCCGGCTTCCTGCAGCTCCTCCTTCTTTGCCCTCATAGCAGAGCAGAGGTCCTTTTTCATCGCAGCAGCCTTCTCAAGGTCCGATGCCTTCGCTTGGTTTTCCTTTTCAAGAACCCGGCAACGGTCGGTGGTGGCTTTTAATTCTATGGCCATCTTGTCTCGGCTCTCGCCATGCGCGGCCTTCTCAGCTTGCAACTCTTCGGCCGCCTTCAAAGCAGCCGCATTACCCAACCTCGCTTGTTCCTTGGCTCGGGCAAGTTCTGCCCGCAAGGCTTCAACAGTGGTTGCTCTATCTGCAGTCACAACATATTAAAGATACAAGCATCATGCTGTTCTTCCTATGTGGCGTTTACCAGATAATGACACTTACCATGTGCCTCGTCAAGCCTTTTGTTAACAAGCTCGATGTCGGCATCTGCCATCCTAAATGGGAAAAATCACTAGTCCGGCTAGCCACCGGAGCTTCCATCACCTGCACATAGAGGCAGTATGGTTATTACCTGGGAATATGATCCTCTGTTCGTCATCGTTTCCGATGACAACCAGAGTCTCAGGGGCTACTATCTACATAGGGCACACCTAGCATGTGCAGGACTATCATACATTCTTTTACGTACCTCAAAGCCTGTCAGTAGACTCATAAAAGCTTCATGCAATCCGCTTTCGGTGGACGATATTCTCTCCATCACCGTATTCATCAGCACACGGTGTTCATCTGAGATGACCGCTCGCCCCACCAACTCCCTCAGAACATCCGATCGCACACTAGACGATCCCGGACTCTTTTGTCTGCTCTCTTTGGGAGCCGGACACTGGGAGCTTCGGGGGTCAATGGGATTATCTTCTGGCCTCACCGGACTCGGAGAGGCCCTCCGCGGCGACACTTCAGGGTCGCTCGCTTCCAGAGTGGAGGAGTCCGGAGGAGGCATTTCGCTCTCCATCATCTCTGGAAGAAGATCCCCCGAAGACGAGCTCATTTGAGAGGGGCTAAGGCCCGAACTGCAAAAACATATGCGGTGGTTATTTTCTCAGAAGAAAAAGATGGCATATTTGTACTATTAAAGTATTTCGGGTCACTTACGACTCGTGGGAGAATTGATCCCCCCGCGGACTTTGTGCGGCAACAGCGCCCCCCAAGGTAGGACCCTCTGTGGGAGACTTCTTCTCCCGTTTGGAAGCTTCAGCTTCCGAATCCCCGGGCGCAGTCCTTTTCCTCTTCTGGTCGTCTTCCTTCATGGAGACGCTCGCTCCCTCGGTTAGAATGGGCAGCGTTGGGGGCCCGCGCCCGCCCGTATTATCCTCTACAATATCTTCCTCCAAGGGCTTCGGGCAAGGTGTGGTCTAGAGCATCTTTTCCAATACCGGATTTTCCAATCCCTCAGGGAGGGGGGCCGAACACCGAATCAACTTCGCCTTTGTTAGCCAGTCCTGGTCAAAAAGGGAACCCTCAGAAATAACTTCATAACAAAGGAGAGATAGTATGTTTGGCCGAAAGATGCCTTACCTGTTCGGCGGCGCGGTTACTACTCAGGCCCACGTCCTCGGTGATTTCCGGACACTCCACCTGAGGTCCAAAGAATGACTTGTAACTCTCCTCGTACGTCAGGCCGAGAAAATTTTGAATGACACGCGGTCCCTCGGGATTGAACTCCCACAGGAGAAGAGGCCGGCGTTTGCAAGGCTGGACCTGACGAACCAGCATAACTTGTATTACCGCAACCAAACTGAAATCTCCATTGAAGAGATCTCGAATGCAGCTTTGCAGTATAGGCATGTCCTTGGCTGGACCCCAGCTCAGACCTCTGATCCATGACATCAGTTGTGGTGGAGGGCCCGAGCGGAAAACAGGGGCGGCCGCCCACTTGGCACTTCTAGGAGCCGTGATGTAGAAGCACTCCTGTTGCCACAATTCAGACACCTCTAGGATGGAACCTTTGGGCCATGGAGCTCCCATCATCTTGCGTATTGAGGCACCTCCACATGCTACATGTTGCCCCTCAATCATCTTCGTCTTTACTTCAAAGGTCTTGAGCCATAGGCCAAAGTGAGGGGTAACCCAGAGGAAGGCCTCGCACATGACAATGAATGTCGTGATATGAAGAAAGGAGTCCGGAGCTAGATCATGGAAGTCTAGCCCGTAATAAAACATCAAACCCCTGACGAAAGGATCCAGAGCAAGGCCTAGACCTCGGAGGAAGTGGGAAACGAAAACAATGTTTTCGTTGGGTTCGGGGGTGGGGACGGCCTGCCCTCGGGGAGGCAGCCGATGCAAGATCTCGGCAGTCAGATATCTGGCCTCCCTCGACATTTTGATGTCTTCCTCCGTGACGGAGGAAGGCACCCATCGGCCTTGAAGTCTAGATCCGGACATGACTGAAGGTTCGGAGCACCTGACCTGAACTTTGGGCGTTTGAGCTTGAGGTGGGGGAAGGATTCGATTGAGCACGGGAGTGAAAAATAAAAGCCTTGTCCCTTTATAAAGAGGGTGAATATCAAGCGTCCTCTCCGTGTCCGTTTGGACTTGCCTATAATCTAGGAGTCCTAGAAGCGGTTGGGTTACCCACGCCCGTATTGATGAGAATCTCGGAATAAGGGGACACGATCTCTGCTTTAACAAGACGTGCCAAGGAAACCGCCTCGCATGACGCTGAGGTGGGATAACCAAACGACTCGGATAAAGGCTTGGCCGTGGTGTGTTACACTACGGAATACGTCAGCAGACTAGATTTGTGTAAATATTATCCTCTCTATGGCAATATGTGGAAACTTATTTTGCAGAGCCGGACACTATCTTTGTGTTCAAAATCTTCTATGAAGTACTTGGAGGAGGAACCCGCCTTGCAATGCCGAAGACAATCTGCGCGCCGGACTCGTCGTCATTGAAGCCTGGTTCAGGGGCTACTGAGGGAATCCTGGATTAGGGGTGTTCAGATAGCCGAACTATACCTTCGGCCGGACTCCTGGACTATGAAGATACAAGATTGAAGACTTCATCCTGTGTCCGGAAGGGACTTTCGTTGGCGTGGAAGGCAAGCTTGGCGATACGGATATGTAGCTCCTACCATTGTAACCGACTTTGTGTAACCCTAACCCTCTCCGGTGTCTATATAAATCGGAGGGTTTTAGTCCATAGGACAACATACACAACAATAATCATACCATAGGCTAGCTTCTAGGGTTTAGCCTCTCCGATCTCGTGGTAGATCTACTCTTGTACTACCCATATCATCAATATTAATCAAGCAGGACGTAGGGTTTTACCTCCATCGAGAGTGCCCGAACCTGGGTAAAACTTCGTGTCCCTCGCCTCCTATTACCATCCGGCCTAGAAGCACAGTTCGGGACACCCTACCCAAGATCCGCCGGTTTTGACACCGACAGGGGGAACGTTGTAGCATGAATCTAGGACTTGATTCAAAGAGGAAATAATATGGTGAAAGTAGTAGAGACCGGATACCCAACCGATCTCTTAGTTGAAAAGGGAAATAATGGGAAAACGCAGTACAAACTGGATAAGGAACAGATCTATTATTGGTTTAAAAAAGGATAGAAAGTGGCGGCTGGTGGACAAGTCAACAGAGTATGTCCAGGATTAGATTTGCTGCCATCACATAGTAAAAGGTCTCCAGGATTAGATTTGCTGCCCTCACATAGTAAAAGGTCTCAGGATTAGATTTGCTGCCCTCACATAGTAAAAGGTCTCAGGATTAGATTTGCTGCCCTCACATAGTAAAAGGTCTCCAGGATTAGATTTGCTGCCCTCACATAGTAAAAGGTCTCCAGGATTAGATTTGCTGCCCTCACATAGTAAAAGGTCTCAGGATTAGATTTGCTGCCCTCACATAGTAAAAGGTCTCAGGATTAGATTTGTTGCCCTCACATAGTAAAAGGACTCCAGGATTAGATTTGCTGCCCTCACATAGTAAAAGGTCTCCAGGATTAGATTTGCAGCCCTCACATAGTAAAAGGTCTCCAGGATTAGATTTGCTGCCCTCACATAGTACAAGGTCTCCAGGATTAGGTTTCCTACCCTCGCATAGCATGAACAAACTCGGCATCACCACTTTATGCCTCCTTGTAGGTACATTGTGCTGATGCGTCCACTGTCGCATGTCCTTATACCAACCTTTTGCTGTTGTTAATGTAAGGGCGCATGTAAAATGAAGCAATCACACTATTACCTTAGGGACATGTCTAACCAGTGTTATTGTTAATCTAATGCCTCCAGAGATAAGATGCAATTAAACTGTGTTACAAATGGCACTCCTGCTCTTTTCCCCAGTATGATAAGTAAGTTGCTCCTTTATGCTGCTGAGTGTCCTGGTGTCCCAACGGTCCCATGCCTTTAAACCAACTCTTTAGCTGCTGTTGATTTACTGTGTCTGGTAAACAAGCAATGCCACCATTAAAGTAATCCCATATTTGAGGAATCTCATTGTTGATCGTAATGCTTCTAGTAACATGAAGCATTGCTGAATTTTTAAAATGTCTACTGGCCTTGCATGATTGCCGTGAACATAATTAAGATGCTTCTTTTCATTTTGTATATGTTTCGTATATTCTTATTGACCAGCAACTGTTTACTTTCTATCTTTTTGTGCAGATAGGGATATCCATTTCACCTTGTTGCTATTGTGACCTTTTGGTGAACTGCACAAAACACTTTTTTTGGAATGAGTGTCTTGTGCAGTTCAACTAAAATGTCACGTGGGCAACATCTCTCAATTTTGGTGGAACTGCACAAAATGGTGATTGGAGTTTCCAAAATCTCCGTCAAGTTCTGCTGGTAATCTCGTGCAACATTTTATTAGCCTTTGCAAGATGGAGCCGTCACTGTCACCACAATGGCACTTTATTTTAGTGGAACTGCACAAAAGGATAAGAAAATTATAGTTGCACCTTACATGAGCCGGACAGCCAACCTTAATGTTCCTCAATTTTAGTGCAACTACTAAAGAAGAACCTGCCAGCTCACAAGAGCACTTGCTAGCTGAATTATGCAATCTTTGCTTCATTTCGGGTGAACTGCAGAAAAAGGCGCATGAATTGAATCATGGAACTCCAGGCATACCTCATCCAAGTAGAGCTGGAGGTTGAGTTCAAGGAGGCCGCTATTAAAGCGAAATCATGCTCTCCTGTCTCCTTGTTTGTGCTGTGCAAACATGCTGTGCAAACAGGAATACTCAACTACAGATGTTGTGACGGTCAAGAGCATTCACCAAGTTCTTCGATTGTATGACATGGCTAGCCAAGATGGATTTAATCCCGATATTCACTTTATCAAAAGGCTCTAATGGGTTGGTTCTGAATCTCCCAAGCTGGGAATCAGTGAGATGTGTAGGCATCTTTGTTGTACTTATTATTTGAATCTTATTTTTTGGTTCTGAATCTTGCAAGCTGGGAATCAATGAGATATGTAGGCATCTTTGTTGTACTTATTATTTGGATCTTATTTGTTGGTTCTGAATCTTGCAAGCCGGGAATCAATGAGATGTGTAGGCATCTTTGTTGTACTTATTATTTGGATCTTATTTGTTGGTTCTGAATCTTGCAAGCTGGGAAACATGGCATGATGATGTAGAGGAGGACAACCATAACAAACAGTTCAAACTTGGTAGTATTATCTTTGTGAAAGTGCGACAAATGTGCTGATCGTGTGCGTCCTGAGAATAATAATTCTAATTGTTGTGCATGTTGATCTTGTGGCACTGATAGAACGAGCGAATGCATTGCTTGTTTTAAGTATAAATTTCTATTAAAGCTAATTAAATTTAAGTAAAGTGACCACTAACTCCTGTTATTATAGTACCAATACAGACCTGCTCGTGAACCGACGTGTGGCCGAGGGTGCATCTTCTGCCGGGCGTGCAGCGGACGAGGGAGGGGTAGTAACTATTGTCGCCTGTACACACTCAACTTACTGTTCAATGCAGTTCCCCAAGAACTGAAAAACGAACTGCTGCCACCGCCTACACACTCGTTCACTCGAAGAGACTCCAATGGCGATCCGAGGGGTGAGCCTGCTGGATATGGACTTCAGCAAGGAGTTCCCCTTTGAGTTCGCCGTTCAGTCATATGGCTGCACCAAGTGGAATGTGATGTACACCAATGATACGGACTCGGTGAAGCTCTTCCTCGCCTCAGTCCTTTGGCTGCACCAGGTTCTGGAGCATTCGCCCGTTTCATCGGCAGCGCCGACTGCACCTTCGCTACGGTGGAGAGAAGGAAGAACGCGACGATTCGGCCATCTGGTGCAACAAGCTTGTCGACATCCAGAAGCAATACAAAATCATCAGCAACTGGCAGGAGAAGGACTCTGTGGTTGACCTCGTTGAGACCATCATCGACCCCTGATACGCCAACATGAAAGAAGACGACCTGAACACGTGGGAGGTACCTCTGAATCTAGCCTACATAACCTACGCGGCCAAGGACGCATACGCATGCTACGACATGTACAGGCAGATGTTGGACATGAGGGCGTGTCTGCTTCCCGTAACCGGCGAGTACACGGACAGCCGCAGGGTCATGATCAAGCGTGCCAGGAAGGTCTAGATGTTGTACTTTATCTGTTTATAAGCACCTTTATCATCTGAGTGTTTCATGCATTAGCCTATGTGTCGTAATTATATGTTTTGTCCGAAATATTTCTTTTAAGAACCCATTAACCTGATTGCTTTTTTAGTGGCTATTTGCTTATGTATGTAAACTAGTTCACTTGTCCATAAAAAACTAGTTCACTCGGCTGCCGTGCTTTGAATCTCCTTCCTCCCAACATATTCCCCTCCTCAGGTGGACCCAGCAGGTCTCTGAATTTTCTCCCACTTTCTTTTTCGATGTAAACTGAGTTTTCTCCTAGTACTTTCCCCTAGAACCAACTCAACTGTCCCACGTCAAGCCTAAAAAATAATAATACGCCACGTGCTATTAACTCATCAAATTAAAATGATATTTTATTTCGTAAGTTGAAAGTTCTTACAAAATAATAATAATAATTGTTTATATATAACTTGGCAAGTTAACTCCTAGTGATTGCGTACATAAGCTTGCAAAATTTTTACTGACGTGCAATCATGTGTTTATGTTTTTATAACATTTCTCCGTCTAGCCCAACATGATATTTTCATCCAGCCCAGCAAGTCCGCGGATTTCGAGAAAAATGCAAATGGGATTGAAACGGGCTGCATATATGCTACATCATTGTTTCACCCAGCCCACCAAATGGACTAAAAAACAAATGGACTGGCTGACATGTGGGCCAGTAGGTCGAACCCTAAGAAGGCATTGGATTTACATCCAATGGCCGACATTTTTCTTCAATCTCTCGTCTTCTTGCTCCAGCCGCCCAAAGCAGCGCCGGTCGTGCCGCGTGCTCCTGCCTCTCGTGGCCGGCTGTGATGCCACGGAGGCCTCACCGCCCCCTACTACTCCCACCGCTGGCCCAGGGTATCCCTCTACTCACCCACACACCCTGTTATTCTGCGGCGACGGCAGCCTCATGCCGCAGCCGAACCAGTGAACCCTCGTACTCCTCTCCGCATGGGCATCCATTGTTGCGTCTTCCCCGGCTCCATGTCGTCCCCTTCCTAGGCCTCGCCGTCGTCCACCGCCTTGGTGCTCTCGGCGCGGCGTGGTCAATGTGGTCAACGACCGACTTCCATCGGAAGAGTACTGTACGTGGAGAGGCTGACAACTGGGTCCACAGCCACAACCCAGTTTTTTTGTGATTTGCCAAGTAAGTCGTTATGTCAGGCCTGTTGGGCTGCAAATCTTTCAAGACAAGGAGACTTCATTCTGCTGGCCGAGAAAATGGCCTATCAGTAATGAGAAATGGGCTGTACAATTTTAAAACACATCAAACCGGCAATTAGTTTCTAATATCTTTTTTTTCATTTTGAGATTTTAAATTATATTAATTTTTATGCGTGGAGAATTTGTTGGATTTTATATTGATATACATTTATTTTTAAAATCAATTTGAATGTGAGTCAAAATTTCGGGATTAAAAACAGTTCGGACCGCACTGAAATATGCAAAATTTCGTATAAGTTTTTAACCGTGGCCACAATATGGGATGTAATGCTAACAAAAAGAATATGGGCTCCAAAAAAAACCTTAAGAATTAGCAGATGGGTTGTAAATAATTAGAAATAATGGCAGATGGGTTGTATGTTGTTTTCCACAGATTTGAGGCTTTCCTAAAAAAGGTTGATGCACAAACAGTGACTGTTGGATGTCCATCAAACGGCCGTCTTGCTTCTTCAATCTCCGCTCTTCCTGCTCCAGCCGCTCAAACAAGCGCCGGCGGGACTGCCTGCTCCCTCCTCCCCGCGGTCAGCTGTGCTGCTGCGCAGGCCTCACCGCCCCACTGTACTCCCATCGCTGGCCTAGCCATCCCTCTACTCACCCACACCTGCTGTTATTCTCCAGCGACGGCAGAGGAACCAGTAAACCCTCGTGCAGTCGTACTCCCCTCGGCGTGGGAAACAACTGCCGAGTCTTCCCTGCCTCCATGTCGTTCCCTTCCTAGGCCTCGCCGTCGTCCACTGCCCTGGTGCTCTCGGTGCGGCCTGGTCAACATGGTCAACGACTGACATGCATCTGAAGTGGACTGTACGTGGAGAGGCCGATAGCTGGGTCCACGGCCGCACGCAAGGAAATGCCTCCTTATTACGCGCAAAATAATGATTCCTCCACCTGACATCAGGGACCCACCGAAAGGGCCTCTGTATTTCACAAAAAAAAACGTTACCGCCGCTGACAGCTCGGACCCACCAGCCATATCTTCGCACACAAGGAAGTGCCTCCTTATTACGCACAAAAAAATGAATACTCCCCCTGTTAGCTGGGACACAGTATAGTGGCAGGCTGACTTGTGGTCCTACTAAGTTGACGGGGACGGAGTGCTTTGTCAACTTAGTCAATATGCACGATTCTAGCTCCAGTGACCGTACGATGTCCATCCAACGGCCGTAGTGCTTCTTCAACATCTGGTCTTCTTGCTCCAGCCGCCCAAACCAGCGCCGGTCGTGCCTCGTGCTCCTGCCTCCCGTGGCCGGCTGCGATGCAGCGGAGGCCTCACCGCCCCCTACTACTCCCACCACTGGCCAGGCCATCCCTCTACTCACCCACACCCCCTGTTATCCTGCGGCGGCGGCAGCCTCACACCGCAGTGAACCAGTGAACCCTCGTACTCCTCTACGCGTGGGCATCCACTGCCGAGTCTTCCCCAGCTCTGCGTCGTCCCCTTCCTAGGCCTCACCGTCGTCCACCGCCCTGGTGCTCTCAGCGCGGCGTGGTCAACGTAGTCAAGGAACGGCTTCCATCGGACATGTACTATACATGGAGAGGCTGACAGCTGGGTCCACGGCCGCAGCAAGGAAGTGCCTTCTTATTACGTGCAAAATAATTATGCCTCCACCTGACAGCGGGGACCAACCGGACGGGCCACCGTATTTCGCAAAAAAAACGTTTGCCCCTACTGCTGCGACCCACCAGCTACATCTTCGCACGCAAGGAAGTGTGTCCGGGCAAAAAACCGATTCAGCCCCCTGACTGCTGGGACCCATCTGCTACATCTTTGCAGGCAAGGAAGTGCCTGACAATCGGGACACACCTGGTCGAAGCGTACGTAGCGTTGTCATTCTGGTCGCGAACGTGTACGTACATATATACTGGTGGATGTAGATGCGCGCACGTGTCCTAGTAGAGGCGCGTACGTGTCGTACTAGAGGCGCACATGTAGCATCTACATGTACGTACAGCGGCCAGGGTGCAAGAAAGAAAATACGGCCACGTATATGTATGTACGGGCGGGGTCTCGAACGCCTACTTGCGCATACGTACGGCCAGGGCTCGTGTACATGGCTGGGTCGGAACAGAGAAACAACGTCGTCGTCATGTTCATGCAGAGGCAACAAAATGCGTCGTGTTCATGTGGAGGCAACGGAATGCGTCGTGTTCATCGGGAGGCAACGGAACGCGTGGGAGCCAACCGGCTGGGTCGGAATGGAATGCGTGGTCGTGTTCATTAGGAGGGCTTGGATGGAACAGGCGATGGAAACAAGGCCTGGCGTACCGCACAACGGAGGAAACAGACCTCCTACGTTCGAAACGGGGTCCTGTTGATCGGGAGGGGTCTGGCGTACCGCAAAACGGAGGAAACGGACGTCCAACGGTCGAAATGGGGGTCCTGTTCATCGGGAGGGGTGTGGCGCACTGCAAAACGGATGAAACAGACCTCCTACGGTCAAAACGGGGGTCCTGTTGATCGGGAGGGGTGTGGCGTACCGCAAAACGGACGAAACAGACTTGTGTTGGAGCGCTACGGTCGAAATGGG
>NC_041386.1:71291635-71292862 GCF_002162155.2 Triticum dicoccoides
AACGACTTCCATCGGACATGGACTATACGTGGAGAGGCTGACAGCTAGGTCCACGGCCGCAGCAAGTGCCTCCTTATTACGCGGAAAATAATGATTCCTCCACCTGACAACAGGGACCCACCGGACGGCCCACCGTATTTCGTGAAAAAAACATTTCCTCCCTGACTGCTGGGACCCACGAGCTACACCTTCACACGCAAGGAAGTGCGTCCGGGCCAAAAAAACCATTCGCCCCCCTGACTGTTGGGACCCACCAGCTACATCTTCGCACGCAAGGAAGTGCTTGACAGTCGGGACCCACCTAGTCGAAGTGTACATAGCATTGTCATTCTGGTTGCGAACATGTATGTACATATATACTGGTCGATGTAGAGGCGCGCACGTGTCGTAGTAGAGGCACGTATGTGTCGTAGTAGAGGCGTGCACGTAGCATGTACACGTATGTGCAGCGGCCACTGTGCAAGAAAGAAAATACGGCCACATATGTGTACATATGGGCGGGGTCTCGAACGCCTACTCGCGCATACGTACGGCCAGGGCTCATGTACATGACTGGGTCGGAATGGAGAAACAGCGTCGTCGTCATGTTCATGCGGAGCCAACTGGCTTGGTCGGAACGGAATGCGTCGTCGTGTTCATCTGGAGGGCTTGGACGGAACAGGCGATGGAAACGAGGCCTGGCGTACCACAAAACGGAGGAAACGACCTTGTGTTCGACCGACCACATTTGAAACAGGATCCAGTTCATTGGGAGGGGTCTGGGATACCACAAAACGGAGGAAACAGACCTCCTACAGTCAAAAGAGGGGTCCTGTTGATCGGGAGGGGTGTGGCATACCGCAAAACGGACGAAACGAGCGTCCTACGGTCGAAACAGGGGTCCTGTTGATCGGGAGGATTGTGGCGTACCACAAAACGGACGAAAAAGACTTGTGTTGGAGCGCTACGATCGAAACGGGGGTCCTGTTCATCGGGAGGGGTGTGGCGTACCGCAAAACGGGACTCCACGAGACACTGTTCATCTCCACCGTCGACCTCCTCCAGCCCCCACGGGCTACCGCCGACCTCCTCCAGCCTCCACGGGCTCCTATTCATCCAGCCTCCACCGCGCGCTACTCCATCGGCTACTGTTCATACACCCCTCCACGGGCACCCATCCACCGTCTACTGTTCATCTAGCCCTTCACGGGGTCGTTCTGTTCATCCAGAGGCAACGCCACCGCTCAC
>NC_041386.1:71292872-71330080 GCF_002162155.2 Triticum dicoccoides
GATTGGCTTCAGTTAGCAGCAGTAGCGATGGAATCGCTCGATTGGGTTCAATTAACAGCCATCGATCGATCGCTCGGGTTCAGTAACTCGTAGCCTGCAGTGCAATCGCTTGGGTTCAGTTAGAGCCCAACACCTCGCTCGGGTTCAGTTAGAGCCAACGCCTCGCACACACGCGCGTACGTGTACGAGAGAAACTCACATCGCTCAGCCCCTGACCTCCCACCGTAACCGGGAACTCCCCGAAATTTTCCTCCCCCTCGCTTCTACCACGATTTTTTCCATCATGGACGGCCCAAAGAATGTCATGCAGCTGCGTCTCCGGCCCGCCCAGGACGAAAAGCCCATTTCCTGTCATGATTTTTTGTCATAGAAGTAGGAGCCCACCACATCTATGATGATACCGGGTTTTGTCACAATTATCATCATAGAAGTGTCATATGTATGACAGAAAAAAAATTCATTCGGCCCAAAATGTCACGGATGTGTCTTTTTTTGTAGTGCATGTTGGAAGTTTTATTGATTGTCGAAAATGGAACTACCAGCCAGTTAATATCAGTCTGATAAACATTCATGCATAGCACATCTTCATATGATGCACAATCAAAAAGATATGCTATTTTGAAAATGCCCACACAATGTCGAGTGTGCAAAAAAGAGAGAAAATGAGGGACAAAGTTTTGGAAGTGTTGGACATGGTGTGCGTAGATGAAAATGGGGACCCACGCGTCAATAATGGCAGAGGTAAAAAAATTGGAGATATTTTCACTGCATCAGGTGGAATCGAACCCGGGCGGAACAGCGGCCGGGTAGTGTCACTTGGCCACTGGGCTAGTTCAGTAGTTTCGGTAGAAATAAGGCAACATCTACCATTACTGTAGCATGCCTTCCCCGGCTCCGGTGGTTTGTCCTCGTCCTCCGCCTTTGTGCGCTTGCTGCGGCGCCGCTGTCTGTCATTGTGAACATGTTGAACAAATGAGAGGAATTTAGAGAGGACTGTACGTGGAGAGGCGGACAGTCGGGACCCACCAGGTCTATGGCCGTACGCAAGCAAGTGCCTCATTGAAAAAATACTTCCTCCTAATGCTATACTGACGTTGGGGCCCACGGGTATGTCAACATAGTTACATTTTGTTTTGAGGTGCTTCAACATAGTTACTAAAGGAGGTAAATTTACAACGAAGCTGAGGAGCTGGTAGGTATCATTTATTATCAGTTGGCCAGCAAGTATCAGATGGGTTGTCGGCTGCCCCGTCTAGGCTTTATTTTTTAACATGCGCAACCCACGACATGATGGTTTGTATTTTCTTGAGGGCCGTCATGTATCGACCAACCTATGGACCTCCCATCCTAGGTTTTATTTTTCCTGAAACATCCGTAGCCCAACTTATGTGTTTTTTTGAAGAAAATGCAGAGGTCTATTCTGTTTTTCTTATAACAATAGGAACGCCAGGTCCAACTTATATTTCCCTTCTAACTATATTATATATACTCATCTTATTTTATATGTTATTATATATTATTGTTATTTTCATCATATATTTAACAGATACTTACATATAGAAGAAAACAATATCCCACGTCTTATTAACTTATAGAAATAATTTTTTAACAATAAAATCCTGGATTGTTTTACATTAAGGTAACGAAAATGCTGGTGATTGTGTACAAAAGCTTGGTAAGATTTAAGGACCAATGTAATAACAAAGCACTTTTTAATTAAATATATTTATAATTGTTGTTGTTCTCGGAACTAGGGTACCCAGACCTGCCTACCTGCGGCCCCGTGGCGTGGCTCCATCAGCGGCCTGGTACGGCCCATCTTCGGTGTCAACAAGATAAGACCCTCGCGAGGCGGACAACGCCAAGACCTCCGGAGGGAGCGACCTCCTCGGGCTAGCTCCCGAGGAGCGGAGATTCCTATGCAAGAACCTACCTCCCGAGGCTCGGGTGACGCAAGCCATGACGACGAAGGCCAGGCAGGCGCCAACAAGTGCAGTACATCATATTTCATCTTTGGTGCTAACGAGGCAAGTGCAGGCGCGGGGTCCCGAGGAATCACCCAAAGGTTTCCATTCCCGTGCTACAAGACCAAGACCGCTAGGACGTATGTCATCGTTGAGCCCACCACGACGTCACAACCAGGAGCTTTGCAGGCGAAGACCACCTTTCGTTAGGATAAGATGTACTTCTTGTCCCCCTTCAAACTTGGCCAATGTGGGATCCCTTCCCGCCTTCGTTTTGGGGGAAGAGGACCGAGGCCACTATAAATATAGGCTAGCCACTACTGTCGGATTCAGGGATCCACGCACCCAAGAAAAGTACGAACTCTGGGGTGCGTGCCAATAACTCGATCTCCCCATCCTACCAACTCATCACTCTCACGGCGTAGCTCGACGAACGGGAAAGGAAAGGGACATGGCAGTTTATCCAGGTTTGGGCCACCTTGCGGTGTAAAACCCTACTCCTGCTTTGGGGTGGATTGGCCTCATGAGGGGCTAAGGATGAACTAGTACAGAGGAAGAACAACCTCAGGAGCTCAGTTCTTGTGTTGGTGTGAGCTAGTGAGGGTTTGGGTTCGGGTTCCTATCCCCTTCTATGGTGGTGGCTAAACTATATATATAGGGGCCTAGGTCCTCTTCCCCCAAAATGTACGCGGGAAGGGATTCCACAACGGCCAGTTTGAAAGCGGAGAAGAAGTAATCCTATCATGTAAGGTGGTCTTGGCCTGCAAAGCTTCTGCTCGTGACGCCATGGTAGGCTTGGCGATGACCTCTGTCCTGCCGCCCTGGCGGTCTTGGTCTTGTAGCACGGGAATGGAAACCTTTGGTTGATTCCTTGGGACCCCGCATCTGCGCTTGCCTCCTTAGCACCAAAGAGGAAACGTGCTGCTCTGCGCTCGCTGGCGCCCGCCTAGCCTTAGTTGTCATGGCTTACGTCACTTCAACCTCATGAGGTGAGCGCTTGCATAGGAATCTCCGCTCGTCAGGAGCCGGCCTAGGAACGCTGCTCCCTCCGGAGGTCTTGGTGTCGCCCGCCTCGCGAGGGTCTTGTCTTGTAGATGCTGAAGATGGGTCGTAGTAGGTCATTGATGGAGCCACACCGTGGGCCATAGGCAAGCAAGTCTGGGTACCCTAGTTCCCAGAGCGCCGATAATAGCCCCCGAGCTCAAGGGCAAGGGCGAAGCGTCACGGGCCCCAATCGCCTGCGGACCGGGTCGACGCATGGCGCTTGTTGGGACGTGGGCTTCTCCACTTCCCCATGCTGCCTCGGCAACCGTTTGACTTGACAACACTCTATTGCATGCAAAAAATCATCATTACTGGAGATCGTGGGAGGCCAATGGTTGGCCTTCCTCTGGCTATAAATGGATGGGAGGCAGATCTCCCTCCTAATCTACATCTTCTCGCTGCTTGCTCCTCCTTCTTCCTTCTTGTCATGCCATCTCGTTGAAATGCCCATGGCACCGGTGAGGAGGTTTTCCGCAACGGAGAAAGGGAAAACCCCTCAGGTGGAACTCGGGCCACTCCCGCCGAAGAAGAGGCTCGACTGCTCCCGCGACGCCATCGAGGAGCCCGAGGTGACGCGACCTTGGCATGAATGACCTCCACCAGGCTTCCCGCTCTCTATGCATGCCCGCGTGCAGAGCCCTGCACACAGGGGCAGCGCCCAGCGCTGTGAGGAGCAGGATCACAGAGGAGGACAGGCGGTGGCCACTACAAAAAAGGACACATCTGTGACATTTTGGGCCGAACGATTTTTTTTTCTATCATGCTTATGACACTTCTATGACGATAATTGTGACAAAACCCGGTATCATCATAGATGTGGTGGGCTCCTACTTCTATGACAAAAAATCATGACAGAAAATGGGTTTTTCGTCCTGGGCGGGCCGGAGACGCACCTACATGATATTCTTTGGGCCGTCCATGACGGAAAAAATCATGGTAGAAGTGAGGGCGAGGAAAATTTTAGGGAGTTCCCAGTTACGATGGGTGGCCGGGGCCGAGCGATGCATGGAGGTTTGTGCATTTCTCTCATACACGCACGCGTGTGTGTGCGAGGCATTGCGCTATAACTGAACCCGAGCGAGGTGTTGGGCTCTAACTAAACCTAAGTGATTGCACTAGCTACATTACTGAACCCCGATCGATCCCTTGCTGTTAATTGAACCCAAGTGATTCCTTCGCTACTGCTGCTAACTGAAGCCGATCGAAGCTGCCTCTTGATGAACAGTTCCTCGAAGCCGTTCCTGGTGGGGGTTAGATGAATAGGATCCCATGGTAGTAGAGGGCGTTGCCGCTGGATGAACAGGACCCCGATCGAGGAGGCCGGTGGAGGGTGGATGAATAGGACCCCGTGGAGGCTCCATGAGCAGTAGCCGGTGGAGGGTTAATGAACAGGACCCTGTGGAGGCTCCATGAATAGTAGCTGGTGGAGGGTTGATGAACTGGACCCCGTGGAGGGCTAGTTGAACAGTAGCCGATGGAGGTGGGATAAACAGGACCCCGTGGATGAACAGTAGCTGGTGGAGGCTGGAGGAAGTCGATGATGGATGAACAGTAGCAGATGGAGGCTGGAGGAAGTCGATGGTGGATGAACAGTAGCAGGTGGAGGCTGGGGCGAGGCAGTAGGTGGTGGATGAACAGGACCCTGTTTTGACCGTAGGCGCTCCAACACAAGTCTGTTTCCTCCATTTTGCGGTACGCCACACCCCTCCCAATCAACAGGACCCCGTTTCGAGCGTACGTGGTCGGACACAAGTCCGTTTCCTCCGTTCTGCGGTATGCTAGACCCTTCCCGATGAACAGGACCCCGTTTCGACCATACGTGGTCGAACACAAGTCTGTTTCCTCCGTTCTGCAGTACGCGAGACCCTTCTCGATGAACAGGACCCCATTTCGATCGTACGCGGTTGAACAGAAGGCACGTTTCGGCTGTTCTGTCCAAGCCAGTTGGCTCCTGATGAACACGATGTATTCCATTGCCTCCCGATGAACGTGACGCATTTCGTTGCCAACCCATGAACACGACGTAGTTTTTCTGTTCCGACCCAGCGGTTGGCTTCCGATGAACAGGGCGCCATTGCTGCCTTCAGTGGCCTCTCCATGTAAACGAGGCCTGGCCGTATGTGTGCGCGAGTACGCGTTTGAGACCCCACCTGTATGTATGTACGTGGCCATATTTTTTGGCATCTGGCTATACGTACGTGTACACAGTTTTGACTGGACTACCTGAACTGCTACCACTCCTTACTCAGCCACGGTTCATCGTGGCAGATAGACCGATCGACCGGTATGTACACAGACAACACTACGTATGCTTCGACCGGGTGGGTCCCAGCTTTCAGGGAGGATAAGGATGCACTTCCTTGCGTGCAAAGATATAGCTGGTGGGTCCCAGCTGTCAGGGGAAGAATCTTGTTTACCTGTAATAAGGACGCACTTCCTTGCGTGTGAAGATATAGTTGGTGGGTCCCAGCTATTAGTGGAAGAAAACATTATTTTTAGGGTAAAAATGATGCAGTTGCATGCATGTGTCCATGGGCGTGGTGCGTCCCCATTGTTAGCCTCTCCGCGTATAGTCATCTTCAGACGACTCTCGTTTGTTGACCATGCTGACCACACCCTGCACCAAGCTGGTGGACGACGGCGAGGCCCCAAACTGGAATGCCCCGGAGATGGGGAAGACGCGGCAGTGGAGTCGCAGGTGGAGAGGAGTGGGAAACTTGACTGGTTCGGGTGCGGGGTGGGCCTAGACTCGGTAGAGAATAATAGGAGGTGCGGAGGAGTTGGCGGATGGCTTGGCCGTCGGCGGGGTAGCGTTTCGCTGCGAGGCGCACAAAACAGCACCGCTGGACACCGGGGGCTGGAGCAGGCGGTCCCGGCAGCGCTGGGGGAAGAAGACGAGAGATTGAAGAAGACTGTCGGCCGTTGGATGTAAATCCAATGCCTTGCTTAGACTTCGACCTTTGTATTTTTATTTTTTGCAAAAGTGCTTAGTCTTCGACCTACTGGCCCACATGTCAGCCAATCCATTTGGTTTTTCTAGTCCATTTGGTGGGCTGGGTGAAATAATGATGTAGCATCTATGCAGCCTGTTTATATATTATGGTAGAATTTAAAGCCCATTTGCATTTTTCTCGAAATCCACAGACTTGCTGGGTTGGGTGAAAATATCATGTTGGGCTGGATGGAGAAATGTTATAAAAACATAAACACATGATTGCACGTCTATTACTGCATTGGTCAGTAAAATCTTTGCAAGCTTATGTACGCAATCACTAGGATTTAACTTGCCAAGTTATGTATAAACAACTATTATTATTATTATTTTGTAAGAACTTTCGATTTACGAAATAAAATATCATTTTAATTTGATGAGTTAATAGGATGTGGGGTATTACTATTTTTTAGGCTAGACATGGGACAGTTGAGTTGGTTCTATGGAAAAGTACTGGGAGAAAACTCAGATTACATCAAAAAAAAGTAGGAGAAAATTCAGATATAGGATTAATGAAAACGAAAAATAAAGGAAGTGGGAAGGTCTATAAAATGGTTGGATGAACGACAGGTTTAACGGAACCTTATGTTGTTTCTATTATATATATGTAATAAAGTAAGATATATATATATTATATTATATACTATTATAGAAGGGAAAACATAGGTTCAGTTTTGCATTCTTATAGAAAAATAGAACTGAGCTGTGTGTCGTCTCGAAAAAACAAACATAACCTGGGTTGCTGATGTTATAGACAAGCTAGGCTGGGAGGCCCAGAGGCCGCTTGATACCTGCTGGATCCAAAAAAAGTTGAAACATGTCGTGGGGTTCCCATGTTAAACAAAAAATGTAGACCATGGACCTGGTGGGCCCGGGATTGTCAGCCTCTCGACAAATAGTCATCTCCCGATTCCTCTTGTTTTGCTGACCATGTTGGGAACGACAAACGGCGGCGCCACAGTGAGAGCACCAAGGTGGAGGACGACATCGAGACCTCAGACCGAACGAACCGGAGCGGGGGAAGACGCAGGCGGAGGGGAGTATGAGGGTTGACTTGTTTGGGTGCAGGGTGGGCCAGTGGAGCTGCCGCCACCGGACAATGTGTGGGAGTAGAGGGATGGCTTGGCCAACGCCATAGGCTATGATGGGTCACCGAGGCATGTGCGGCAGAGCCGGCTGCCACTGTATAGGAAGAGGATGAAAGATTGAACAAAATAAAGAAATACAAATGGATAGGTGGTTGGTCCTACATGTATGTGTACGGGACCTGCTGGGTCCACCTGAGAAGGGGAATATGTTGGAAGGAAGAAGATTCAAAGCACGGAAACCGAGTGAACTAGTTACATACATAAGCAAATAGCCACTAAAAAGCAAACAGGTTAATGGGTTCTTAGAAGAAATATTTCGAACAAAATAGATAATTATGACACATAGGCTAATGCATGAAACACTCAGATGATAAAGGTGTTTAAACAGATAAAGTACAACATCTAGACCTTCCTGGCATGCTTGATCATGACGTCGCGGCTACCTGTGTACTCGTTAGTTACGGGGAGCAAACACGCCCACATCTCCAAGATCCGCCTATACATGTCGTAGAATGCGTATGCGTCCTTGGCCGCGTAGGTTATGTAGGCTAGATTTAGATGTACCTCCCACGTGTTCAGGTCCTTGGTATCGTTGTCTTCTTTCATGTTGGCGTAGCAGGGGTCGATGATGGTCTCGGTGAGGTCAACCATAGAGTCCTTCTCCTGCCCATTGCTGATGATCTTGTATTGCTTCTGGATGTCAACAAGCTTGTTGCACCAGATGGCCGAATCGTCGCGTTCTTTCTTCTCTCCACCGTAGAGAAGGTGCAGTCAGTGCTGCCGATCAAACGGGTGAATGCTCCAGAACCTCTGAAGGCCCTACGACTGTGGTAGATGGGAACCTCGTCCCGCACGCATACCTGGGCGACGGCAGTCCGCTGGTCCCTGTCAGGAGATGAATGGATGGGCACAAGGTCTAGTCCTGCGACCTTGTGCTTTCTAGTCCTATAGGTAGTGCTTGAAATCGGCGTGGCAGAGCTTCACCGAGTCCGGATTGTTGGTGTACATCAGATTCAATTTGGTGCAGCAATGGGACTGAACGACGAACTCAAAGGTGAACTCCTTGCTGAAGTCCATATCCAGCAGGCTCACCCCTCGGATCGCCATCGGAGTCTCTTCAAGTGAATGCGTGGGTAGGCGGCGACAATAGTTCGTTTTTCAGCTCTTAGGGAACTGGATTCAACAATAAACTGAGTGTGTACAGCGACAACAGCTACTACCCCTCCCTCGCCCGCTGCACGCCCGGCAGAAAATGCACCCTCGGTGCATTCAAACGCCTCCATTAAGAAACCTATTTCGGCCACTCATCGGTTCACGAGCGGGTCTGTATTGGTACTGTAATAATAAGTGTTAGTGGTCACTTTACTTAAATTTAATTAGCTTTAATTGAAATTTATTCTTAAAACAAGCAATGCATTGGCTCGTTCTATCAGTGCCACAAGATCAACATGCACAACAATTAGAATTATTATTCTCAGGACGCACACGATCAACACATTTGTCAAACTTTCACACAGATAATACTACCAAGTTTGAACTGTTTGTTATGGTTGCTGTCCTCTGCATCATCATGCCGTGTTTCCCAACTTGCAAGATTCAGAACCAGAAAATAAGATTCAAATAATAAGTACAACAAAGATGCCTGCGCATCTCATTGATTCCCAGATTGCAAGATTCAGAACCAACAAATACGATTCAAATAATAAGTACAACAAAGATGCCTACACATCTCATTAATTCCTAGCTTGCAAGATTCAGAACCAACCCATTAGAGTCTTTTGATAAAGTGAATATCAGGATTAAATCTATCTTGGCTAGCCATGCCATACAACCCAAGAACTTGGCGAATGCTCTTGACCATCACAACATCTGTAGTAGAGTATTCCTGTTTGCACAACACAGATAATAAAGAGCATGATTATAATAATAGTGGCACTAGTTGAAATCAACCTACAGCTCCACTCAATGATTCAATTTATGCGACTTTTTCTGTAGTTCACCTGAAATGAAGCAAAGATTGCATCATTTATCTAGCAAGAAGTACTTGCTCTCGTGAGCTGGCAGGTTCTTCTTTAGTTGTTGCACAAAAATTGAGCAACATTAAGGTTGGCTGTTCTGCTCATGTAAGGTGCAACTATAATTTGCGTATCCTTTTGTGCAGTTCCACTAAAATAAAGTGTCATTGTTGTGACAGTGATGACTCATCTTGCAAAGGCTAATAAAATGTTGCACGAGATTACCAACAGAATTTGTTGGAGATTTTGGAAACTCCAATCACCGTTTTGTGCAGTTCCACCAAAATTGAGAGATGTTGCCACGTGACATTTTAGTTGAACTGCACAAGGCACTCATTCAAAAAAATTGTGTAGTTCACCAAAAGGTCACAATAGCATCAAGGTGAAATGGATATCCCTATCTGCACAAAAAGATAGAAAGAAAATAGTTGCTGGTCAATAACAAGATATGAAACATACACAAAATGAAAAGAAGCATCTTAATTATGTTCATGGCAATCACGCAAGGACAGTAGAAATTTTAAAATGTCAGCAATGCTTCATGTTACCGGAAGCATTACGATCAACAATGACATTCGTCAAATATGGGATTACTTTAATGGTAGCATTGCTTGTTTACCAGATACAGTAAATCAACAACAGCTAAAGAGTTGGTTTAAGGGCATGGGACCATGGGGAGACCAAGACACTCAGCAGCGTAAAGAAGCAACTTACTTATCATACTGGGGAAAACAACATGAGTGCCATTTGTAACATAGTTTAATTGCATCATATCACTGGAGGCATTAGATTAACAATAACACTGGTTAGACATGTCCTTAAGGTAATAGTGTGATCGCTTCATTTTACATGCGCCCTTACATTAACAACAGCAAAAAGTTGGTATAAGGACATGCGACAATGGCTGCATCAGCACAATGTACCTACAAGGAGGCATAAAGTGGTGATGCCGAGTTTGTTCATACTCTATGAGGGCAACAAATCTAATCCTGGAGACCTTTTACTATGTGAGCGCAGCAAATCTAATCCTGGATATACTCTGTTGACTTGTCCACCAGTCGCCACTTTCTATCCATTTTTCAACTAATAATAGATATGTTCCTTATCCAGTTTGTACTGCGTTTTCCATTTATTTCCCTTTTCAACCAAGAGATTGGTTGGGTATACGGTCTCTACTACATTCCCCCTGTTATTTCCTCTTTGAATCAAGTCCTAGATTCATGCTACAACTTTCCCCCTTTCTTCGTTGTTTGAACCAAGTCCTAGATTCGACTGCATGAAGTAGCTTTACCTCTAACAATACTAAAAATTTAGGTGGCTTTGGAAGAGCTGATGGAAGTACAAAAAGATGCACATGAAGACACGTGGGGAGCTGGGGCAGTAGAGCAAGGTTGCTTTCGAAGAACTTAGACCTGAGGGTCATCGGGATGTCGGCGGTGGCAGGTCAGATCTGCGCACAATACAGAAGGGAGGAAGAAGGGTCGGAGGACCTCCCGAGTCGGTGCTGTGTCAAAGAGAACGGCACAGGCAGAGGATCGGGACCTGCCGACAGCTGTGGGTTGTTGGGGAACGTAGCAGAAATTCAAAATTTTCCTACGTGTCACCAAGATGTATCTATGGAGAAACCAGCAACGAGGGGAAGGAGAGTGCATCTACATACCCTTGTAGATCGCTATGCGGAAGCGTTCAAGGGAATGGGGTTGAAGGAGTTGTACTTGTCGTGATCCAAATCACCGGAGATCCTAGTGCCGAACGGACGGCACCTCCGCGTTCAACACACGTACAGCCCGGTGACGTCTCCCATGCCTTGATCCAGCAAGGAGAGAGGGAGAAGTTGAGGAAGACTCCATCCAGCAGCAGCACAATGGCGTGGTGGTGGTGGAGGAGCATGGTACTCCAGCAGGGCTTCGCCAAGCACCGCAAGAGACGAGGAGGAGAGAGGTAGGGCTGCGCCAGGGAGAGATCAAATCGTGTCACTTGGGCAGCCCAAAATCCCCACTATTTATAGGAGAAGGGGAGGAGGGTGCGCCCCCTCTAGGGTTTCCACCCCTAGGGGGGCGGCAGCCCTAGATGGGATGGAGGGGGGGCGGCCAAGAGGGGGAGAGGGGGGCGCGCCCTAGGGTGGGCCTTAGGCCCATCTGCGCGTAGGGTTTCCCCCTTCTCCTCCTAGCTGTGCCTTGGGCCTTGTGGGAGGCGCACCAGCCCACTCAGGGGCTGGTCCCTTCCCACTCTTGGCCCATGCAAGCATCCGGGGCTGGTGGCCCCACTTGGTGGACCCCCGGGACCCTCCCGATGGTCCCGGTACGTTACCGATAAAACCCGAAACTTTTCCGGTGACCAAAACAGGACTTCCCATATATAAATCTTTACCTCCGGACCATTCCGGAACTCCTCGTGACGTCCGGGATCTCATCCGGGACTCCGAACAACATTCGGTAACCACATACAAACTTCCTTTATAACCCTAGCGTCATCGAACCTTAAGTGTGTAGACCCTACGGGTTCGGGAACCATGCAGACATGACCGAGACGTTCTCCGGTCAATAACCAACAGCGGGATCTGGATACCCATGTTGGTTCCCACATGTTCCACAATGATCTCATCAGATGAACCATGATGTCGAGGATTCGATCAATCCCGTATTCAATTCCCTTTGTATAGCGGTATTGTACTTGCCCGAGATTCGATCGTCGGTATCCCGATACCTTGTTCAATCTCATTACCGGCAAGTCTCTTTACTCGTTCCGTAACACATCATCCCATGATCAACTCCTTGATCACATTGTGCACATTATGATGATGTCCTACCGAGTGGGCCCAGAGATACCTCTCCGTCACACGGAGTGACAAATCCCAGTCTCGATTCGTGCCAACCCAACAAACACTTTCGGAGATACATGTAGTGTACCTTTATAGCCACCCAGTTACGTTGTGACATTTGGCACACCCAAAGTATTCCTACGGTATTCGGGAGTTGCACAATCTCATGGTCTAAGGAAATGATACTTGACATTAGAAAAGCTTTAGCATATGAACTACACGATCTTTGTGCTAGGCTTAGGATTGGGTCTTGTCCATCACATCATTCTCCTAATGATGTGATCCCGTTATCAACGACATCCAATGTCCATGGTCAGGAAACCGTAACCATCTATTGATCAACGAGCTAGTCAACTAGAGGCTTACTGGGGACATGGTATTGTCTATGTATCCACACATGTATCTGAGTTTCCTATCAATACAATTATAGCATGGATAATAAACGATTATCATGAACAAGGAAATATAATAATAACCAATTTATTATTGCCTCTAGGGCATATTTCCAACAGTCTCCCACTTGCACTAGAGTCAATAATCCAGTTCACATCGATATGTGATTAATACTCAAGGTCACATCCCCATGTGACTAACACCCAAAGAGTTCTGGGTTTGATCATGTTATGCTTGTGAGAGAGGTTGTAGTCTATGGGTCTGCAACATTCAGATTCGTATGTATGTCATCTTGCAGATGCAGCTACTACTCTATATTTGGAGCCATTTAAAATAACTGTTCTACTATACGAATCCGGTATCTCTACTTAGAGCTATCTGGATAGGTGTTAAGCTTGCATCGATGTAACTATTTACGTCGAACTCTTTATCACCTCCATAACCGAGAAACATATCCTTATTCCTCTAAGGATAATTTTGACCGCTATCTGGTGATCTACTCCTAGATCATCTTTGTACCCTCTTTCCAAACATGTGGCAAGGCACACATCAGGTGCGGTACTTAGCATGGCATACCATATAGAGCCTATGACAAAAGCATAGGGGACGACCTTCGTCCTTCCTCTTTCTTCTGCCGTGGTCGAGCTTTAAGTCTTAACTTCATACCTTACAACTCAGGCAAGAACTCCTTCTTTGGCTGATCCATCTTGAACACCTTCAAGATCATGTCAAGGTATGTGCTCATTTGAAAGTACCATTAAGCGTTTTTGATCTATCCTTATAGATCTTGATGCTTAATGTTCAAGTAGCTTAATCCAGGTTTTCCGTTGAAAAACACCTTTCAAATGACCCTACATGCTTTCCAGAAATTCTACGTCATTTCTGATCAACAATATGTCAACAACATATATTCATCAGAAATTCTATAGTGCTCCCACTCACTTCTTTGGAAATACAAGTTTCTCATAAACTTTGTATACACCCAAAATCTTTGATCATCTCATCAAAGCATACATTCCAACTCCGAGATGCTTACTCCAGTCCTTAGAAGGATTGCTGGAGCTTTGCATACTTATTAGCATCTTTTAGGATTGACAAAACCTTCCGGTTGTATCACATACAACCTTTCCTCAAGAAAATCGTCGAGGAAACAATGTTTTGACATCCTATCTGCAAGATTTCATAAATAATGCAGTAATCGCTAATATAATTCCAACAGACTCTTAGCATCGCTACGAGTGAGAAAGTCTCATCGTAGTCAACTCCTTGAACTTGTCGGAAAAAATCTTAACGACAAGTCGAGCTTTCTTAATGGTGATACTTACCATCATTGTCCGTCTTTCTTTTAAAATCCATATGTACCTAACAGCCTTATGACCATCAAGTAGTTCTTCCAAAGTCTACACTATGTTTTCATATATGGATCCTCTCTCGGATTATATGGCCTTGAGCCATTTTGGAATCCAGGCCCACCATCGCTTCTCCATAGCTTGTAGGTTCATTGTTGTCTAGCAACATGACTTCCAAGACAGGATTACGTACCACTCTGAAGTAGTACGCATCCTTGTCATCCCACGAGGTTTGGTAGTGACTTGATCTGAAGTTTCATGATCACTATCATAAGCTTCCACTTCAATTGGTGTAGGCGCCACAGGAACAACTCCCTGTGCCCTGCCACACACTAGTTGAAGAGACGGTTCAATAACCTCATCAAGTCTCCACAATCCTCCCACTCAATTCTTTTGAGAGAAACTTTTCCTCGAGAAAGGACCCGATTCTAGAAACAATCCCTTATTGCTTTCGGATCTGAATTAGGAGGTATACCCAACTGTTTTGGGTGTCCTATGAAGATGCATTTATCCGCTTTGGGTTCGAGCTTATCAGCCTGAAACTTTTCACATAAGCGTCGCAGCCCCAAACTTTTAAGAAATGACAGCTTAGGTTTCTCTAAACCATAGTTCATACGGTGTCATCTCATCGGAATTACTTAGTGCCCTATTTAAAGTGAATGCGGTTGTCTCTAATGCCTAACCCATAAACTATCGTGGTAATTCGATAAGAGACATCATGGTATGAATCATATCCAATAGGGTGCAGTTATGATGTTCGGACACACCATCAAACTATGGTGTTCCAGGCTGTATTAGTTGTGAAACAATTTCCACAATGTCTTAAATCTGTGCCAAACTCGTAATTCAAATATTCATCTCTATGATCATATCATAGATATTTTATCCTCTTATCATGATGATCTTTCAACTTCACCCTGAAATTACTTGAACCTTTCAATAATTCAGACTCATGATTCATCAAGTAAATGTACTCAACATCTACTCAAATCATCTGTGAAGTAAGAACATAATGATATCCACTACACGCCCCAGCACTCATTGGACTGCACACATCAAAATATATTACTTCCAACAAGTTGCTTTCTAGTTCCATTTTACTGAAAACAAGGCTTTCAGTCATCTTGCCCATGTGGTATGATTTGCATGTCTCAAGTGATTCAAAATCAAGTGAGTCCAAACGGTCCATTTGCATGGAGTTTCTTCATGCATATACACCAATAGACATGGTTCGCATGTCTCAAACTTTTCAAAAAATGAGTGAGTCTAACGATCCATCAACATGGAGCTTCTTCATGCATTTTATACCGATATGACTTACGTGGCAATGCCAAAAGTAGGTGGTACTATCATTACTATCTTATATCTTTTGGCATGAACATGTGTATCACTATGATCGAGATTCAATAAACCATTCATTTTAGGTGCAAGACCATTGAAGGTATTATTCAAATAAACAGAGTAACCATTATTCTCCTTAAATGAATAACATATTGCGATAGACATAATCCAATCATATCTATGCTCAACGCAAACACCAATCTTGATGGTAGAGGGAGCATACGATATTTGATCAACCTTGGAAATACTTCCAACACATATCGTCATCTCACCTTTAGCTAGTCTCCGTTTATTCCGTAGCTTTTATTTCGAGTTACTAACACTTAGCAACCGAACCGGTATCTAATACCCTGGTGCTACTAGGAGTACTAGTAAAGTACACATTAACATAATGTATATCCAATATACTTCTATCGACAGCCTTCTCATCTACCAAGTATCTAGGGTAATTCTGCTCCAGTGGCTGTTCCCCTTATTACAGAAGCACTTAGTCTCGGGTTTGGGTTCAACCTTGGGTTTCTTCACTAGAGCAGCAGCTGATTTGCCATTTCATGAAGTATCCCTTCTTGCCCTTGCCCTTCTTGAAACTAGTGGTTTCACTAACCATCAACAATTGATGCTCCTTCTTGATTTCTACTTTCGCGGTGTCAAACATCACGAGTATTTCAAGGATCATCATATCTATCCCTGATATGTTATTGTTCATCACGAAGCTCTAGCAGCTTGGTGGCAATGACTTTGGAGAAACATCACTATCTCTGGAAGATCAACTCCCACTCGATTCGAGTGATTGTGGCACTCAGACAATCTGAGCACAAGCTCAACGATTGAGCTTTTCTCCCTTAGTTTGCAGGCTAAGAAAAATCGTCGGAGGTCTCATACTTCCTGACGTGGGCACGAGCCTGTAATCCCAATTTCAGCCCTCGAAACATCTCATATGTTCCGCGATGTTTCGAAAAACGTCTTTGGTGCCTCAACTCTAAACCGTTTAACTGAACTATCATGTAGTTAACTAAACATGTATGTACGATGTTCGTAACATCCACAAACGATGTTTGGGGTTCAGCACACTCAGCGGTGCATTAAGGACATAAGCTTTCTACTGTCCGCATAATTGCTACTGTCAACTTTCAACTATATTTTCTCTAGGAACATATCTAAACAGTAGAACTAAAGCGCGAGCCACGACATAATTTGCGAAGACCTTTTGACTATGTTCAGGATAATTAAGTTCATCTTATGAACTCCCACTCAGATAGACATCCCTCTAGTCATCTAAGTGATTACATGATCCGAGTCAACTAGGCCGTGTCCGATCATCACGTGAGACGGACTAGTCATCATCGGTGAACATCTTCATGTTGATCGTATCTACCATACGACTCATGCTCGACCTTTCGGTCTCTTGTGTTCCAAGGCCATGTCTGTACATGCTAGGCTCGTCAAGTCAACCTAAGTGTTTCGCATGTGTAAATCTGTCTTACACCCGTTGTATGTGAACGTTAGAATCTATCACACCCGATCATCACGTGGTGCTTCGAAACAACGAACTGTCGCAACGGTGCACAGTTAGGGGGAACACTTTCTTGAAATTATTATGAGGGATCATCTTATTTACTACCGTCGTTCTAAGTAAACAAGATGCATAAACATGATAAACATCACATGCAATCAAATAATAGTGACATGATATGGCCAATATCATATAGCTCCTTTGATCTCCATCTTGGGGCTCCATGATCATCTTGTCACCGGCATGACACCATGATCTCCATCATCATGATCTCCATCATTGTGTCTTCTTGAAGTTGTCTCGTCATCTATTACTTCTACTACTATGGCTAACGCTTTAGCAATAAAGTAAAGTAATTACATGGCGTTTAAGTTGACACGCAGGTCATAAATAAATAAAGACAACACCTATGGCTCCTGCCGGTTGTCATACTCATCGACATGCAAGTCGTGATTCCTATTACAAGAACTTGATCAATCTCATACATCACATATCATTCATCACATTCTTCTTGGCCATATCACATCACATAGCATACCCTGCAAAAACAAGTTAGACGTCCTCTAATTGTTGTTTGCATGTTTTACGTGGCTGCTATGGGTTTCTAGCAAGAACATTTCTTACCTACGCAAAACCACAACGCGATATGCCAATTGCTATTTACCCTTCATAAGGACCCTTTTAATCGAATCCGTTCCGACTAAAGTGGGAGAGATAGACACCCGCTAGCCACCTTATGCAACTAGTGCATGTCAGTCGGTGGAACCAGTCTCACGTAAGAGTACATGTAAGGTCGGTCCGGGCCGCTTCATCCCACAATACCGTCGAAACAAGATTGGACTAGTAACGGTAAGCATATTGAACAAAATTAACGCCCACAACTACTTTGTGTTCTGCTCGTGCATAGAATCTACGCAATAGACCTAGCTCATGATGCCACTGTTGGGGAACGTAGAAGAAATTCAAAATTTTCCTACGTGTCACCAAGATCTATCTATGGAGAAACCAGCAACGAGGGGAAGGAGAGTGCATCTACATACCCTTGTAGATCCTATGCGGAAGCGTTCAAGAGAACGGGGTTGAAGGAGTCGTACTAGTCGTGATCCAAATCACCGGAGATCCAGTGCCGAACGGACGGCACCTCCGCGTTCAACACACGTACAGCCCGGTGACGTCTCCCATGCCTTGATCCAGCAAGGAGAGAGGGAGAGGTTGAGGAAGACTCCACCCAGCAGCAGCACAACGGCGTGGTGGTGGTGGAGGAGCGTGGTACTCCAGCAGGGCTTCGCCAAGCACCGCAAGAGACGAGGAGGAGAGAGGTAGGGCTGCGCCAGGGAGAGATCAAATCGTGTCACTTGGGCAGCCCAAAACCCCCACTATTTATAGGAGAAGGGGAGGAGGGTGCGCCCCCTCTAGGGTTCCCACCCCTAGGGGGGCGGCAGCCCTAGATGGGATGGAGGGGGCGGCCAAGAGGGGGAGAGGGGGGCGCGCCCTAGGGTGGGCCTTAGGCCCATCTGCGCCTAGGGTTTCCCCCTTCTCCTCCTAGCTGCGCCTTGGGCCTTGTGGGAGGCGCACCAGCCCAATCAGGGGCTGGTCCCTTCCCACTCTTGGCCCATGCAAGCCTCCGGGGCTGGTGGCCCCACTTGGTGGACCCCTGGTACCCTCCCGATGGTCCCGGTACGTTACCGATAAAACCCAAAACTTTTCCGGTGACCAAAACAGGACTTGCCATATATAAATCTTTACCTTCGAACCATTCCGGAACTCCTCGTGACGTCCGGGATCTCATCCGGGACTCCGAACAACATTCGGTAACCACATACAAACTTCCTTTATAAGCCTAGCGTCATTGAACCTTAAGTGTGTAGACCCTACGGGTTCGGGAACCATGCAGACATGACCGAGACGTTCTGCGGTCAATAACCAACAGCGGGATCTGGATACCCATGTTGGTTCCCACATGTTCCACAATGATCTCATCGGATGAACCACGATGTCGATGATTCGATCAATCCCGTATTCAATTCCCTTTGTCTAGCGGTATTGTACTTGCCCGAGATTCGATCGTCGGTATCCCGATACCTTGTTCAATCTCGTTATTGGAAAGTCTCTTTACTCGTTCTGTAACACATCATCCTGTGATCAACTCCTTGATCACATTGTGCACATTATGATGATGTCCTACCGAGTGGGCCCAGAGATACCTCTCCGTCACACGGAGTGACAAATCCTAGTCTCGATTCGTGCCAACCCAACAAACACTTTCGGAGATACCTGTAGTGTACCTTTATAGCCACCCAGTTACGTTGTGACGTTTGGCACACCCAAAGTATTCCTACGGTATCCGGGAGTTGCACAATCTCATGGTCTAAGGAAATGATACTTGACATTAGAAAAGCTTTAGCATACGAACTACACGATCTTTGTGCTAGGCTTAGGATTGGGTCTTGTCCATCACATCATTCTCGTAATGATGTGATCCCGTTATCAACGACATCCAATGTCCATGGTCAGGAAACCGTAATCATCTATTGATCAACGAGCTAGTCAACTAGAGGCTTACTAGGGACATGGTGTTGTCTATGTATCCACACATGTATCTGAGTTTCCTATCAATACAATTATAGCATGGATAATAAACGATTATCATGAACAAGGAAATATAATAATAACCAATTTATTATTGCCTCTAGGGCATATTTCCAACATGGGTTTCCTCCCTCGCCGGTGATGACCGCGTGAACGATGCACCTAGTCCTCTACACACACCGGTCGAAGGGATCCAACTGGATCTATGACCAACGATGAGCAAAGAGAAAATGTCGCTACCGGTGTGTTGTTTAGATCTAGAGAGGATGAGAGAATGAAGAGAGCAACCCTGGTAAAGCAAGCGCTTAGGCCCCTGCCTACATATATAGTGGAGTGATTATCTTTTTCTCTCCACAACAAGTGTTTCAATTTGTGTACGTGGCATTAAAGAAAATAAACTCTATTTAACGTGACTAACTGTAGGACTCCTACTTACTAGTAGTAGTATTGTTCACTTGTGCTCCCCGGCCCTCCATTATTGAACAACCCCATGGGTGAATAAACATACAATACTAGTATTTATATAGAATGAACAAGCTCGAACTATTTTCGAGTAGTTAAAAGTTGAGGGCGGGGCTTTTCCTGGGTAGTACACGTGGTAGTTTTCGCGTAGGCGGTTTGACAGAGAGGCGAGGAGGGTGAGGGAGTAGCGGATTCAACTTACTTACTGCTAGAAAGGTAGGGATGTGCGATTTTACGATGCATTACTACTGGAAAGATGGGGTCTTGTGATATGACTACTGACTATAGTCATGAATTACTTGCGCTACGACCGGGGTGATGCCCCCTTCCATTCCCCACTCTAATCTGGTGCATGACACGTCGACCCGGATGCTGGCTCTCCCGCATGTCGGCAAAGTACGTAAGAAGGAGCAAAGAATCATGCGATATATATAGTGTATATACTAGTACTACTACTCACGTCAGAGGAGTGCGAACCATGACAACCCAGTGAACTAGTAGGCGATAGGCCATAGAAAACAATGTGGTGATATGGCCATAAAAACAATGTGCTACAGTCTAGTCTGTAGCATGTACAATACTACTCCTCTTTGTTTGGATCCTCGAGTTAGAGCTAGTTTGGCCTGAAATAGCCTCAAACTATCCAAACAGGAGGGGTTAGTTTGAGCTAGTTTGCTCTAACCCAGCTAAGAAAACTAGCCCGATGGAGAGGGTTCTAATTGAGTTAATTCTCCTAGGGCCCACTAAAAGAGAACTAAAAAAAATCTCCCCTGTCCGCACCAGATCCCTCCCTCCCAACCCCCATCGCACGACTCCTCTCTGTTCCCCATCGCGCCGCTCCGCCGCTCGCCCTCTCCCTCCTCCGGCCGCCCTCTACCTCCAGCCTCCGCCGCCCTCCTCCGGCCGCCCTCTCCCTCCTCTGGCCGCCCTCTCCCTCCAGCCTCCAAAGCTCGCCCTCTCCCCCTTCATCAGTCGTTTCTCTACCTTTGTCGTGCACGGCGGCGGCGCATCTACCAGGGAGGTCACGAGAGGGGTGAGTTCGTTCGTTCCTTCTCTGTCTCACAGCCATATCATTGATCTTGCTCGCTCTAGCATTGATTCTGATTTGGAAAACTAAATCTCGATTAAACCTGGTATATATTTGTGGTGCACGTTCGAAATTGTTTAATGCTACTTGAGGAGGTAATATATCTTTATAGAGGCCCAAAGATTCAGTTCACCTTTCTAGGTATTTCAATTCCAGGCTTGCTTTATTTCTAGAGGCCCAAAGATTCAGTTCACCTTTCTAGGTATTTCAGTTTCAGGCTTGCATTATTTCTAGAGGCCCAAAGATTCGGTTTGCAGTCATCGGCAAGCGGCCCTGCTACCCATGCCGGTCTCAACCTCAACTCGCAAGCGCCAGCGTCAGAGGGGTTCCCGGGGCTTGGGCTCTATGGAGCCTTCCTCCAGAGCGACGATGACAAGCTCCTCCCTAGGCGCATCAGGGGCTCCAAGCTCCCTCCCTATTGTGAATGCCTTCCGTGATGAGTTAGCTCATGCTTTGTTTCATGGAGTGTAATTTTTTTGTGAAGCGTGATTGACGACTTGTATGTTTAAGTGGGATATCTCATTTGTATGGACAAAATAAAATTTATCATGTTTTGCATAATTGATTTGTAAAGATGGTTCGTTTATGTCAATTGTGAGCGGGAGGAGGCCACTCAAGAGCCGGCCACACCAAATCTGGCAGGAAATAGGGTCCAAAGTAGTCAAATGATTGAGAAAGCATTTATTGTCAATCTAACCCTGCCATCCAAACACCTCTTTGGTTAGAGTTAGTTTAGGGTTAGAATATAACTCTAACCTCTAACTGAGTTAGAGTTCCTCCTTGCCTCGGTTCATCGACATCATACTTTCCCCATTCTCGTGTTTTCAATATCCTGCGAATCAAAGAGGCCCTTAGACTGGTTTAGGTCCGGTCGTTTTATATAAATGTGTTATGTCCAAAATTTAATGAACATGCTCCGTTTTTTACGAAAATAATCCAGTTTCATGTAGTAATTCGTTTATTTATTTATTCTTCTGTGGGGGGTTTGCATGTAATTCGTGAGATCTGAAATGTAAAGTACCCCGGCATGGTTGCATATGCTCCGAGTCGTGCATGCACTATGACCCAGATGCTCTATGCCCACATGTCGGTGAAAGGGAGCATGTGGAAATAGCCTAGGAGTACATATAGGAGGATAAATGCGTGAAAAATATGTACTATGAAGCGTAGCTGCGGTTCGAAAAGAAGACCTAAAGTGATGACAGGTATAGGTCGCACACACCCGACTAGTGGTACTAGACGTACGACTACTTTTTCCCTCAAAAAAGAGGTACGAGTGCTCAGTACTCCTATTCTATCAACACGAGTCTCATCTGACAACAGCGTCCGTGGTATAGCTAGCTCTTCTCCCTTGTTTCTCTCTTATAATTCTAAACTCAGCCGACGCGCGGTGGGCGGGGTGGGGAATTGACAATGGTCGGTGTGCTCAACTGCGGCCCCACCTCATAGTGAAAATGTTACAACTGGAATAAAAATGCCATACACTAATAAAACATTAAGGCCACGAGGCGATGTAGTGCTGGTTACAGGAGGCAAGAAGAAAGATGCATCCATCAACGACGTCCACCTCATCGACTCAGGGCACCGGCCCACCGAACGGCGGCTAAGTAGCAGCGGCTTTTGTGGCCAGGTCGATGTGCTTCTGAACAATGGCGTCCAAAGATTCCTGCCGCTGGAAGAAGGCCAACATCTTTCTGTCCTCACTGGCCTTGTAGTGGCCTATGTAGACGATTTCCTCGTAGACGTGGATGCGCATGTCGACAGTTTCTTGCACGGTGAGGCGCTACGTGGAGAGCGCGGCCTTGAGGTGCACATTCTTCGTCGCGACCTCTGGCACCTGCAGGGCCACTAGGGCTTGAAAGAGTTCGTCACCATGGAGGCTGATGAGGGTGGCAGGCAATGAGAAGCCTAGGCGGGCGGGCTGGAGCAGTACGGCAAGGTCGTCTGTGTGCTTTTTGATGGCGGCGAACTTGCAAATGGAGTGGACCATCATGTCTTCCATGCGAGAGGTGAAGTTGGCGTCGACGAGGGCTACGACGCTGGCGGTCGCCAGCACTTTCTGGAAACGCTGCGCGGTGTGGGGCCGCAGGCCGGCGTCTTGGATGATCTGGCACAATCGAGTGCCGCTCGCGCCCATCGCCTCCATAGGTGCTTGTGGCTTCTGGTCACTTGTCTTGGATTGGAGTGAGTAGTGTTGCGTAGAGACTAGGAGTAGATGGATTGGAGTGGTGGGGCCCTTTATAAGAGAGTCCAAACTCTGTTGCATTCACATCATGTTGGCTCTATTATGCTTCTCCAATTAATTCCCTATGCATGCTAATTGAGGATGCATCATTGACCGTTCAACGTCTCAGGAACCTCTATCCTCTCCCTCCTTGGAATTCAAGTTGTATCAATGTAAATGCGGGTCAAGAAGAGACTAGTCATTTACTACATTGTGCACCGCGACTGTGTGGGGGTGCGACACGAACGACACAGACATGTTGGACTTGTTCCACTTTCTCATTTTGAACTCATGACTTGTAGTAACACTTAGTTTAGAATATATAAGTTTGGTTGCCGCGCCAATATATACAGCACTCCCTCCATGTAGGTTGGGTCGCTGAAGTCAAAATTAGACAAAAAACATGATGGTGAGGACCAGTATACCTCCGTCTTCGTTTATTCCTCCTCATCATAATCCGTGCCAAATTTTGACCATAAATTTGACTAACAAAAGGTTCATAAATGTCACCAAAATTATATCAATGAAAACTATGTTCAAATACAAATCAACTGATATATTTTTTGTTGACATGCACTAACATTTTGTTAGTTAAATCTTTGGTCAAAATTTAGCACAAATTACAAAAGGGACTAATAAACCAGGACCTAGGTAGTACACCAGGTCGAAGACAGTGATACTACATATAATTAACGACAAATAAGAGCATGCGATCACACATGTCATTTACGACTGGAATAAAAATGTCACACACTAATAAAACATTAAGGCCACAAGGCAATGCAGTGCTGGTTACAGGATGCAAGAAGAAAGATGCATCCATCGACGACGTCCACCTCCTCGACTTAGGGCGTCGGCCCACTAAACGGTGGCTAAGTAGCAGCGGCTTCGTGGCCAGGTCGACATGCTTCTGAACAATGGCGTCCAAAGATTCCAGCCGCTGGAAAAAGCCCAGCGTCTTTCTGTCCTCGCTGGCCTTGTAGTGGCCTATGTAGACAATTTTCTCGTAGACGTGGATGTGCAGGTCGATGGTTTCTTGCATGGCGAGGCACTATGCAGCGAGCGTGGCCTTGAGGTGCACATTCTTCATCGCGGCCTCCGGCAGCTACAGGGCCACCAGTGCTTCAAAGAGTTCGTCACCTTGGAGACCGATGAGGGTGGCAGGCAACGAGGAGCCTGGCCGCACGGGCTGGAGTAGTACGGCAAGGTCATCCGTGCACTTCTTGATGGTGGTGAACTTGCAGATGGAGTCGACCATCATCTGGCACATGCGAGAGGTGAAGCCAGCATCGACGAGGGCTATGACACCAGCGGTCGTCAGCATCGTCTGGAAATGCTGCGCGGTACGGGGAAGCAGGCCGGCGTCTTGGACGATCCAGCACAGCTGACTGCCGCTCGCATCCATCGACGCCATGGGTGGTTGTGGCTTCTAGTCACTTAGTCTTGGTCTTGGTCTTGAATTGGAGTGGGCAGTGTTGCGCAGAGACTAGGAGTAGATGGATTGGAGTGGTGGGGCGCCTTTATGAGAGTCCAAACTGCATTGCATTCACATCGTGCTGGCTCCATTCCGCTTCTCCTATTACTTATTCCTACCTCTGCATGCTAATTGAATGTGGAGGTATCATTGACTGTTCAATGTTTCGGGAACCGCTACCCTATGCCTCCTTGGCATTCAAGCCGTATGAACGTAAATGCATGTCAAAAAGAGACGAGTCGGTAGTAGTATACTCAATATTGTGCACCGCGACCAAGGCGGAGAGGAAAACGAGAGAACTACATATTTATTTAGAGTATAGATTCACTCATTTTGCTCCGTATGTACTCATTTAGGGTGTAGTCACACTTTGAAATCTCTAGAAAGGTAAATACTCCCTCTGTTTTATTTACTCTGCATATTAGAGTTGACTAAAGTCAAATTGTCATAAAGTTCGACCAAGTTTACAAAAAATAATATAAAAATTTATCATAACAAATATATATGATGTGAAAGTACATTCAATAATAAATCTAATTGTATTGATTTGTTATTGCTTATGTTAATATATATTTCTATAAACTTGGTCAAAGTTTATAAAGCTTGACTTTTACCAAAGCTAATACACGGACTAAATAAAAACGGAGGGAGTATTTAGGAACGGAGGGAGTAGTCCCTCCTTTCCGTTTTACAGGGCGATCAAGTATAGTAGTGGGGTTATAGCATGCTTACATGGCAATTTTGTCTCATGCACGAGCCTGGCTATATGCGTGCTCCAAGCCTTCGCACAACGCCCCATCCCTACACAAAGACCGCCACGCGAGCGTTCGCAACTGCCATGTTTGGGTTGCGCTTGGCTCTTCGCCTCTTCGAGAAGACAAACAATGATCGTTGGGGATATAAATATTGGGTATGAACCGCCCAGGAGGGGCCGAGTCATACCACTGGTGACTTATCAATAAAGATGGTGGGTCATAGCAAGCCTATGGGGCCCAAGACCTAGAGGCGACCTGAGGCCCAAGGGGACGAACCGCCACATGTATATCTTGTATTGTAAGGCAAGCTTAGTTAGTCACTGAGCAAGACACGTTGTGTATGAGCCAGCCAGGACTCTGTAAGCCGCCGGGCATCAATGTATGTATATAAAGGGGTGACATGGCGGCGGTTGAGGACAGATAACAAACAATCGAGAGCTAGGTCAAGCGTATTCACTCCCTGGTAATCGAAACCCTAGCAATACAACACAAAGCAGGAGTAGGCTTTTACCTCGTTGAGAGGGGCCGGACCTGGGTAAACTCTCTGTGTCCTTTGTCCCGTTTAACCCCTTCAATCTAACGTAGTCACGATGGCTCCATGACTAAGTCCTTTCGCTGGGACATCTACCATCTTAAATCCACGACAATTGGCGCCCACTGTGGGGCCAGTGCATGGTGGTTTCGAGTTCTTGAAGGGCAGCTTCGCAGGGATCAAGGGATATGCTGTGGGCCGGATGACCAAGAGTCGTCGCGGCATGCTCTACATCGACGACACTGGCTGGGCCCCCGAGGCTGGCTCAATTGAGTATGGGTACCTGATGACCCACAAGTATAGCAGATCAATTGTAGCTCTTTTTGATAAGTAAGAGTGTCGAACCCAACGTGGAGCAGAAGGAAATGACAAGTAGTTTTCAGTAAGGTAATGTCTGCAAGTGCTGAAACTGTAAGTAGCGAGTAGTTTGATAGCAAGATAATTTGTAATGAGCAAGTAACGATAATAGTAACAACTATGCCGCAAGGTAGCCCAATCCTTTTGAGGCAAAGGACATGCTAAAACAGTCTCTTATAATAAGCAAAGTGTTCTTGAGGGTACACGTGAATTTCATCTAGTTACTTTCATCATGTTGATTTGATTTGTGTTCGCTACTTTGATAATTTGATATGTGGGTGGACTGATGTTTAGGTTCTTTTCTTACTTGAACAAACCTCCTACTTATGATTAACCCTCCCGCAACCATCTGCAACTATGAGAAAAGTATTAAGAATAAATTCTAACCATAGCATTAAACTCTAGGATCCAATCGGTCCCTTACGGAATAGTGCATAAACTAGGGTTTAAGTTTCTGTCACTCTCACAACCCACCATCTATTTACTACTCCACAATGCATTCCCTTAGTCCCAAATATGGTGAAGTGTCATGTAGTCGACATTCACATGACACCACTAAGGGAATCACAATATACATACTATCAAAATATCGAACACATATCAAATTCACATGATTACTTGCAACATGATTTATTCCGTGACCTCAGGAACGAAGGTAACTACTCACAAACAACAAACAAGCTCATGATCACAGGGGTATTAATATGCATAATGGATCTGAACATATAATCTTCCACCGAATAAACCATATAGTAATCAACCACAAGATGTAATCAACACTACTAGTCACCCCCTAGCAACAATCTATAGTTCCGGTAACAAGATTGCATACAAGAGATGAACTAGGGTTTGAGATTAGATGGTGATGGTGAAGATGTTGATAGAGATTTCCCTCCCCAAGATGGGAGAGTTGTTGGTGATGATGATGACGATGATTTCCCCCATCGGGAGGGAAGTTCCCTCGGCAGAATCGCTTCGCCGGAGGGAAAAAGTCCTCCTGCCCAAGTTCCACCTCAAGGCGGCGGCGCTTCGTCCCGAAAGTCCTCCCCTTATTTTTTTTTAGGTCAAAACCACTTATATACCAGAAGATGGGCATCGGAGGGGGGCCGAGGAGGCCACAACCCACCAGGGCGCGCCTGGGGGGCCTGGTGCAGCCAGGTGGGTTATGCCCACCTGGTGGCCCCCCTCTGGTGTTTATTGACTCCAATATCCCTCAAATAATTCATAAAAATTCTTCATAAAGTTTCAGCTCGTTTGGAGTTGTGCAGAATAGGTGGCCTATCGTAGCTTTTCCAGGTCCAAATTTCCAGCTGCCGGAATTCTCCCTCTTGGTGTGTTCCTTGCAAATTATGAGAGAAAAGGCATTAGAATTAGTCCAAAAAGCATTATTATGGGTTAAAACATTATAAATAATAGTAAGAAAACATGATGCAAAATGGATGTATCAGTACCGGGTCCCCTTCGGCGGAATCCACGTCTTCATTGGCAAGATCGATGAATCGGGCCCTGAGCTGGACATCTGCACCGACATCATCGAGACGGCTGAGTGGGCACAACCCGCCAAGGTTCAAGCAGGTGTAAAGCGTGCCTTTGTTGGTTTCATCCATGGGGCGGACTTTGAGGAAGGATCTGTGACTGATGGTGAACCGGCCATCTACTCGGATGGTGAATCGTCAACCGGCGATACTAATTAAATGTATCAACCGCAGGACGGCTGGCTTGGGGGCTGTTCCGATGGTGATAGTATTCTGGACCCCTATGAGCCGCTGAACAGGGTTGCGATCTTCATGGCTAGTACACGACCGGCGCTTGGCTCAACGACCGTCGCGGCCATGACCTCCAGCTCGATGGCTGCAGCGACGGCTGGTGCTAGCGACTCTGTGCGCTCGCTAGCTCAGGTTCTGACAGAGTTGTTGGAGGCTTTGGCGAATTTGATGGGGGTGGAGGTGACCCCAAACACTCAAGAACAGCATAAGGCGGATGTTGTGAAGTTACGAGATGAGATAGCTCAAGCCAAGGAAGAGCTGGCGGCTGAGAACGCTAGATGGCCACGGAGCGAGCTGCTTTGGATGCTCAGGCACAACGGGTACATGAGGAGTCGTTCTGGCTTACCTTGGATCAAAACGCTTCAAATGCCATCATGAGAAGGAGACACCAGAGTCGCTAACCTCCATAGTATGATGCGATAAACCTTTTTAACATGCCGGGGGAAGGAACCAGTGACCCGCTCGTGGTGAACAGGGTGGTTGAGGTTCCCATGACTGGAGCACCAGTTCAGCCGCACATTGTGGATCCGCCTTGATTGGATGTAGATCCACCTCATCATGTTCCGACACCGCCGGGTCATTATTCCAACCCTTTGGATAACATGATTCCTGCGGCGTCACGATTGGTGGCTCTTCCAGTTGAAGGCGAGTCTCCAGCTGCGATAGAGATGGTGGAGGGCTAGAGAACTCCTTCAGACAGTAGTGACCCAGTAGGAGGCTTACTCTTATAGCCGTGAACGGATTCACTCAACCCCTCGACCAAGCCGGAGGTATAGCAGGTACATTGACCCACCGGCAGTTTCAAGCAGTGAGCAACACCATAACCAGCCTCATAGGCATGACCCGACGCGTGGTGGTGTCGACGCCCAGACTTTGGTGGATCAGGGCAGGGTGCGTCGAGAGGCTGAGCTGGCGGATCAGCTGGCGGCTCAACAGCAATCTCTGCTTTATCCATCAGCATCGGCGGAGGCAGGTGTCAGTGTCAAAACCAGCGGATCTTGGGTAAGGGGTCCCGAACTGTGCATCTAAGGTTGATGGTAACAGGAGACAAGGGACACAAAGTTTTACCCAGGTTCAGGCCCTCTTGATGGAGGTAATACCCTACATCCCGCTTGATTGATATTGATGAGTATGGGGGTTACAAGAGTTGATCTACCACGAGATCGTAATGGCTAAACCCTAGAAGTCTATCATGTATGATTATGATTGCCTCTACGGACTAAACCCTCCGGTTTATATAGACACCGGACGGGACTAGGGTTTTACAAAGTCAGTTACAGAGAAAGGAATCTTCATATCTGCACACTAAGCTTGCCATCCACGCCTAGGAGAGTCCCATCCAGACACGGGAGAGAATCTTCTGTCTTGTATCTTCATAGCCCATTAGTCCGGTCCATGTCACACAGGCCGGACGCCCGAGGACCCCTTAATCCAGGACTCCCTCAGTAGCCCCTGAACCAGGCTTCAATAACGAGGTGTCTGGCGCACAGATTGTCTTCGGCATTGCAAGGCGGGTTCCTCCTCCGAATACACCAAAACAGCTCTCGAACACAGAGAACGTGTCCGGCTGTGTAAAACAAACACCACATATATCCGCAGAGAGTATAATATTTCATGACTCCGATCCACTGACAACTTTTGTAGCGTGACATCATGTCATAGCCCGGTCATTATTTCAAACTGTTTTTAGCCTCCCGCTCCATGCTTCAACATGCGGTTATATTGGCATGTCTTGTCAAAGCAAAGATCATGTCCCCTTATTGTGGGATTCTCATCAATACGGGCGTGGATAATCCAACCGCACCGCCTGCATGACCCTTCAGGAATAAGTGAGTTTTAAGGTGAGTGGGGAGGCGCTTGATATTCACTGCCTTTATAAGCAGATAAGGATTCACCTCTTTCACCCACGCCCTCTTCCTCTCTGCCCATCCATTCTCGAGCTCCAGCGCCCAAGCTTCCATCCCTTCCGCCTCAAAAAAAGCACTCCAGCCATGTCCGGATCTGGAGCACAAGGCAAGTGGATGGTTTCCTCCGTCAAGGAGAAGGAAATCGCCAGGCTCCGAGAGGCCGGGTACCTAGCCAAGGAAATCACCCACCGTCTTCCGGCCAAGGGACAGATCGTCCCCACCCCAGAGCTCCATGAGAGGGTCGTGTTCATCCCCCACTTCGTCCGTGGGCTCATGTTGTACTACGGGCTGGATTTCCTTGATCTGGCCCCCAACTCCTTCCTCAATATCTCAGCATTTATTATCGTGTGCGAGGCCTTCCTCCGTATCCCTCCCCACTTTGGACTATGGCTGAAGGTCTTCAACGTGAAGCCGAAGGTGGTGGATGGCCAACATGCAGAGTGCGGAGCCGCCATGGTGAGCAAGCTGCCCAATGTCACATGGCCCAAAGGTACCTTCGTGGAGACCGTCAAGGGGTGGCAACAATAGTGGTTCTATGTCACAGAGCCTCGCGATGCCACCTGGGCCGCGGCTCCCGAATTCCAGTCCGGCGCCCCGATGCGGCTCACCTCTTGGCTAGAGAAGGGCCTAGACTGGTCTTCATCGAACGAGCTGACAGCACTCCAGATGCGCATCAAGCGCATGGTGGACAAGGACGTCAAGCTTGTCAACGTGATTCAGGTGATGCTCACTCGCCGGATCCTGCTGTGCCAAAGCAGGACTTGCCACTTGTGGGAGTTTGGTCCGGCCAAGCACCGGACCTTGCAATAGTTCTTCGGCACTATGCACGAAGACACCTGGAAGGTTCTCTTCAAGGCCAACAAGACGTGGCCGGTGATGACCGAGGACCATGGGCATGACCTGGCCCATCGCACTAGTGCGGTAAGTTTTCCGTATTTCAAGGTGTACCCTTTACTTTCATACTCAAGGAAGATGTTTAAGCTTCCCTATTTATTGTTTAAGGGTTGGACAAAGAAGGCGAAGCAGATTCAATGTTCGGCTCCGCTGCCCGAAGAACCAGCTATCCCGCTTCTGACGAAGATGCGGGTTCCGGCGCCCTATCAAGCACCAGAGAAGAAGGCCAAGAAGAAGGCCAAGGGGACCAGGGGTGGTCTCCGCCATAAGGGCACTTTGGACATGACGCCCGAAGACACCGAAAACTACTCCCCTCCCACCACCAACGACGAGGAAGAGGAGGAAAGCGATTCAACCTCTGAGGGGGGAAGGAAGAAAAGGGCGGCCTTCACGCATCTAGAGGAAGAGGCATCCAAGAAGGGGAAGGCCTCCGCCGCGGACAACCCCGCGTGGGACATTGACAACAGCTCCGAGTGGCGCCCCAGGGATAAGCCCCCTACTGAATCGTAAGTACTCAAAGACGCAGGCAAATATCCGGCTCCTTTACTTTATAGTTTTAACATGTTGAATCATGCACTTGCAGTCCGACTCGTTCCGAACTCGAGCGATCCTTATCTTCGGGAAACTCGCTGGATCCGAAGGTAATGGATAGCGGGTCCCTTCCGGCGGCCTCCTCTCCCAAGACTGTGGAAGACGCTGAAGTGTTGTCCTGAAGGACACTCCCGACTCAGGGGGAGGCACAGGAGACCATCACGGTGGCGCCAAAGGATAATACCTCGGCCGTTGGACACATGGGGGAGGAGATCCCCATGGAGACTGGTGATGGGGGCCATCTCCAACTTGCCCCCAGCCGAATACGATACCGGAGACCTATACGGCTCCGGAATCTGGCAGGCAGCCTCCTTCAAAGGAAGGAGGTGTGCCAATTCCACCGGTGACCTCTGTCAATCCAGAGGCACCAGATACACTATTGGAAGCGCTGCGAAGTGCTTCCATGGTTGAGGAACACCGTACCCTCATGGGTACGGTGGTTGAGAGGGTTCAGTCTGCTAAGAGCGGACTGATCGAAGCCTGCACAAGCCTTCTAACAGGCTTTGAGGTAAGCGTCGCCATTGTATAAAAAGAATGACATAATATAGACATTAGCCCCTGAGACTCTGTCCGGTGTTCGGAAGGAAAAGCTGGACAGAGGATCGAGTATTTTCGTAAAAGACTAACTAAATATGTCTTATATGAATAAGCAGGTGTCGTTGCTAGCCGCAACCTCTCATGCTGCTGAGGTCTCCAGACTAAAGCAGAGTCTGGAGCAGGCCGAGGAAGAACTCGGTCGTGTAAAAAAGCAACTAGAAGACAAGGAAGGTATGCAATGACCTTGTGTATATCCGAAAAGGATGAATGAATTGTGCTGACCATAGTGCCATGACATATGTTAGGGGCGGCGGCCGAGGTGGAGGCCCTCAAGAAGGCGCTGGCCGAGGCCGAGGAGAGAACAGTAAAGGAACAAGCCGCCTGCGAAAAGCATGAGGCCAGGGTCGGTGAGGTCCAGCAGGAGCTCCAGGACGCCGTGAAGAAATACGAGTCCTTGGAGTGCCACGTTGCGGATCAAGATTCTGAACTCGCCAAGGCCCGCCAAAGTGCACAAGATGCCCGGGTCGAAGCCCAAGGGGGCCTCCAGGAGATCCAAGAGGCCAGAAAAATCGCGGCTGGTAAGGCCTTCATTATGCAGAGCAAATATGTGAAGAAAAGGTATCTCTTACTAACCCAGATTTGGAGTTCTCCAGGAGCATTTGCGGATTTACCGCGCAGCATTGCTGACGCTGCGGAGTTCTTCCGAGCCGAAGAGGGGAGCTCGACGGAGAAGCTGTTTTGGTCGCAATACCTTACGCTAGAACATCTGGTGCCCTTTAGTGATCAGCTAAAACAGTTGGTGGAACTGCATAGGGTGGCCGAACTAGCCATGAAGGATTTGATAATCCGGTTATGGCCTACCGAAGCCATACCCAGTAGCTACTTCGGGCTCGTGAAGCGGCTGGTCAATGCCTGCCCCCGGCTTGACGTCATCAAGCGGTCAGTCTGCATCGAAGGTGCGCGGATGGCCTTCGCCCGTGTCAAGATACAGTGGGCGAAGATGGACGCCGTCAAGCTCGCGACTGAGGGTCTGCTCGCTGGCCAGGAGCACCGCACGCCGGAGCAGTATTTTGATGATGTCCTCAAGGGATCCCACATTGTAGAGGGCCATTGCTCAAAAAGACATTATCTTTGAATGAGTACCTTCATGTTTTCCCGCCCTGTATGATGAAAACAAGACTGATGTGTAATATAATGCTTGCTGTTTATTTTGGAATTTTACCTCCTGTGTGGCCGTTTTTATTAAATCTGAGAGTTGGCCAGTTGTCGGCTTCAGCCCCCATGTAGGTAGTATGGGGTGTTCGAGATGGAATATAAACACTCTTGATCCAAGAAATTGGTCCTTGAAGGAGGTGTTTAGCGCAACGAACTAGGCAATCAAACTATGTGGCTTTATCACCCTCACTTAGACATAGGAGTTTGACAATAGAAATGTAGGCGCAGCCCCTAGTATTCGTTAGTCCGGACTAGGATGGTGTAGACACCTGATCGGGTGAAGGCCGATTCGTCACATAATGCGGAAAAATTGCAAGAGATTATAACCTCCGAAGAGCTGACCGGCTCACGCCGCATCATGACAATCAGTTTTTGGCTTTCTCTACCGAGGTGCTCATCCGGATAAACCAGGACACCATCGCAGTGGTTCTTCCTTTACTACCCTAGTCGATAGAGCGGAACGTAAGGTAGTAAGCACAGGAGCCGGGCAACCCAACTATTGACCAAAGACATGATTCAGAGCCAATGCATATAATGCTAAATTCAGGGCCGAACTATACTATAAAAGTGTTCAGACTAGTTGCCATAGTATGGGGCGCAATAAAGCCCCTGGCGAATTACGGCGTACCAAAGTGTACAGATGCAAATAAGAATAGCGAAATAAAAATGAAGTAGTAAGCTAGTGCCACATAAGTTGGGCCACAAACTGTTTCCATTATAATTTTGATTAATACGTCAAAGCGTATTTATACAAATAGTGTGATAAGCAACAGTGGCTATTTAACATGCCACGACCAAGGGGGAGCTGCATACGCGTCCTGAAAACAGGTAGAATGATCGTTAAGAAGAACATCTAGAGATTTCCCCACACGTTTGTGCTACTTGCCACCTTGGTATATCCGTCCTTCGAAAGGACCGATTATCAGGCCGTCAAGAGGGGCATGTGAAAAGAAACCTAAAAAGGATAAAAAGAAAAGTAAAAGTATGTGTGTCTCGGGAAGGTCGAGCCGTATTGTGGACCACGGTATGGTTATGCCTCCGTCTCTGCCCATGGTATTTTTAGTGTGTAGTTATGTACGCGCGGTATGTATGCCGCCACTTGGTCGGGGCTGAGACGGAGGTTGAATTGCTAGTCTAACTCCTGACGAGCCGGACTATCATGCTGCGGAGTAGCCCGGACTTGTTTGACAGTGTCCGGGAGCTTGGCCGCTGAATTAAAGTTCTGCCTTAAAAGGCCGCTCTGTACTTCCGCTGCCAGGGCCGCGGTGTGTTCCTCGGTATGGAGGGAGCGCTCCGTGTTTCCATTGACTATTATGACACCGCGTGGTCTGGGCATCTTGAGCTTGAGATAAGCATAGTGTGGCACCCAATTGAATCGAGTAAACGCAGTTCGTCCGAGCAGTGTGTGATAGCTGCTGCAGAAGGGGACGATATCGAAGATTAACTCTTCGCTTCGGAAGTTGTCCGGAGATCCGAAGACGACCTCCAATGTGACTGAGCCCGAGCAACGGGCCTCTACACTTGGTATAACTCCTTTAAAGGTAGTTTTGGTGGGCTTGATTCGCGATGGATCGATGCCCATTTTGCACACTATATCCTGATAGAGCAGGTTGAGGCTGCTGCCACTGTCCATGAGGACTCGTGTGAGGTGGAATCCATCGATTATTGGGTCAAGAACTAGTGTGGCTGAACCACCATGATGGATACTGGTTGGATGATCCCTGCGATCAAAGGTGATCAGGCATGACGACCATGGGTTGAATTTTGGGGCGACTAGCTCTATCGCATAGACGTCCCTGAGCGTGCGCTTGCTGTCGGGGGCGATGCTGATTCCGCCAACACCTATGGGGACAGGGCCCCTTTCGGTTCGGTGGGAGGCGGAGAGCGCACAAAGAGCGGATCGAGGCAGTGCACGCGGGCGATTTTACCCAGCTTCGGGCCGCACGGATGCGTAAAACCCTACTGCTGCTTGTTTGTGTGTATTGGATTCTTGCTCAGGAGCGATGGACGCTGCCAGACTGAGCGTGAGAGTGTTCTTGGTGTTGAATGAGCCGAACTGGCCGAACCCTCGAACCCCCTCTACGTTGCGCTTGGGCCTCCTTTTATACTTTCAAGGGGTTACCCACAGGTGGCAACGTAGACTAGAAGGGTAAAAATGGAAAAAGATGCGGTAGGTGCAGCTACTGCTACTGTGGATACAGTGCACCCTACCTAACTCTGACGGCAGGGGACAAGGGCATTAAATGCCTGTCTGAGTCTCCTAAACAGTGCAAAGGGTGACCATTAGGAGCGCCACCGTTTGCCACGATGGGCTTCTCTTCATCTCCGCTTGCCACCACGTACCCCTGGCTGCACGGCCTCCCGCCACGTGTGCTTGGGAGAGTCCCAGAGCGACACGTTAGCAGGTAAGCTGGAGCACGGGCACGAAGTGGGGGTTTCCCGCGGCAAGCTCCTTGCCGCGGCCGTCGTCTTGTCGCGTCCGGAAGCTTGTCGCTCGCCGGATCTTGCCGGGACGCAGGGCGCGTCGCGGCAAGCTTTCTTGGTATGCCTTGAGTGGCCTTCCCGGCAAGCTCCTCTTGCCGAGGTCTCGTCTCTTCCCGGCAAGCTCCTCTTGCCGGGGCCTTGGTTGGCCTTCCCGGCAAGCTCCCCTTGCCGGGGCCTTGGTTTGAGTACTTTGTTCTTGAATGGTCTTCAAGGGAACCACGGAGGGTCCTGGTGGTCACCCGGCAAGCCTTGCCGCGGGGCGCTGCAACTGCCCGTGCACGAGTTCGGGGTAATAGGGTACCCCTACTCTAGTACACCGACAGGAGCCCCCGGGCCTGGGCCATACACGGTGCCGAGCGCTGTTGGGCCAGGCCCAAAACAGTGCACGGGCACGCGCGGCCTAGGTCACGCCGAATCTAACTGCGCTCCCACCGCGCACGCCCAGAACGGCATGCGTCAAACGCGGCGTCGTGGGAGAGATCGTGGGAGGTTGTTTATTTGGAAGGCCGAAGCGTTCGCCCCGTCCCTCTTTATAAGCAGGGGAAACAGGGGCATTTCCTCCATCTTCGTCATTCGCTGTTGCAATCTCAGAAACCTCCGCCACCCTCCTCCGCTTCCAAAGTCAAAAGAGAGCAGCGCTTCGCTCCCGTCGCCGTCGCCACCACCAGCGCCGTCAATCTCCCCCACCGCCTCCGCCATGCCTCCGAAGCCCGGGAAGGGGAAGGCCATGAAGGCCGCGGCCGCGAAAGCTGTGAAGTCGACCGAAGCGCAGCGGCTTGAGGCGCTGCGGAAGGAGCGGGCCACTTTCTCCCCCGAGCTCTCCGCGGAGGAGCTGAGGGAGTGGTACTATCTCTTCTGGCACCCGTAGCTCGCCTAGTCACTCCTTTTGCCCTTTTCGCCTCCTTGACCTGCCTCCTGAAAAGAGGGACAGGAAAGGGATTACGGGCATCTTATCTTTTTAATTTGTAAGCCTTCGGGCCTTAGCTGTATCTAAAATTTGTAATCCTCTCTTTCATGTTTTTCATCCTCTATGGACTGTACCTGAGTGGGATGTTTTTTTAATGAAAAGGGGAATGCTTGCCGGGTTATTTGTCTCGCGAGTTAAACCCACGCCAAGGAGCAAATCCTTGGTATCCTTCGGACAGACATTTCATCTCCCGGCAACAGGCCCTGCCGCCTTCCCACGTTGCTCAACCTTTCTCACGCTTTTAACGGAGGCAGGAGCGAGGTGGGTGCGGTCTCCTTGTTTCATCCCTTTGCTGTCGCGACTACGACCAAACTTGGCCCCGAGAACGAGCCCCAGGGCCTCGAGTCGAGGGAGCACGGCAGTTTCCGGGAAGAAACGTGGTTTCGCATTCCCCAGTCCATAAGAGGATGCATGATGAGGGATGAAAGACTTATCTGACATTGCAGCCCCCGGCAACTCTGGTTTGCCGTGGACGATTCTTGGCACTCACAGCCCCCAGCGATACTGGCTTGCCGGGAAGGCTTTTATCGTCACCAGAGAACTTTGACGTTCTCGATGCCAGCTTCCGGCAAGTTTGTTGCCAGGAAGGCTTTTATCTTCAGCAGAGAACTTTGATGTTCTCGATGCCAGCTTCCGGCAAGCTCGTTGCCAGGAAGGCTTTTATCTTCAGCAGAGAAATTTGACGTTCTCGATGCCGGCTTCCGGCAAGCTCGTTGCCAGGAAGGCTTTTATCTTCAGCAGAGAACTTTGACGTTCTCGATGCCGGCTTCCGGCAAGCTCGTTGCCAGGAAGGCTTTTATCTTCAGCAGAGAACTTTGACGTTCTCGATGCCGGCTTCCGGCAAGCT
>NC_041386.1:71330293-71366762 GCF_002162155.2 Triticum dicoccoides
CCAGGAAGGCTTTTATTTTCAGCAGAGAACTTTGACGTTCTCGATGCCGGCTTCCGGCAAGCTGGTCGCCAGGAAGGCTTTTATCTTCAGCAGAGAACTTTGACGTTCTCGATGCCGGCTTCCGGCAAGCTCGTTGCCAGGAAGGCTTTTACCTTCAGCAGAGAACTTTGACGTTCTCGATGCCGGCTTCCGGCAAGCTCGTTGCCAGGAAGGCTTTTATCTTCAGCAGAGAACTTTGACGTTCTCGATGCCGGCTTCCGGCAAGCTTGTTGCCAAGAAGGCTTTTATTTTCAGCAGAGAACTTTGACGTTCTCGATGCCGGCTTCCGGCAAGCTGGTCGCCAGGAAGGCTTTTGGCGAAGAACTTCGTTGTTCTTGACACCGGCTCCCGGCAAGATCGTTGCCGGAAAGGCTTATGGCGAAGAACTTCGTCGTTCTTGACGCCGGCTCCCGGCAAGATCGTTGCCGGAAAGGCTTATGGTGAAGAACTTCGTCGTTCTTGACGCCGGCTCCCGACAAGATCGTTGCCGGAAAGGCTTATGGCGAAGAACTTCGTCGTTCTTGACACCGGCTCCCGGCAAAATCGTTGCCGGAAAGGCTTATGGCGAAGAACTTCGTCGTTCTTGACGCCGGCTCCCGGCAAGATCGTTGCCAGAAAGGCTTATGGCGAAGAACTTCGTCGTTCTTGACGGCGGCTCCCGGCAAGATCGTTGCCGGAAAGATTGGCCCTAGGAGCGTTGCCAGCCCCTGGGCCATGACTGCATTTAAACATGACAAGTGATTAGCATCCGAAGTGCACTTAACTTGCTTGCGAATTTTGACTTTTGCAGCATATTCCCTATGCCTGCTGGAATGCTTTCCGGTGCGTACGATCCAGCCCGTAGCGCTTGAGGGAACGGGCCCTTAGCGGCTATTCGAGAACAACGCCTCCCGGAAAGGTTTACCTTCTTGGTTCTAGCGCAACCGCACAAGTTGCCGAGCGGACTCGAGGCAACATGGAGCGCAACTAGCCCCGAGAAGGCTCCTCGGCATACAGGTCTATGCAGAAATCTCAAATAAGTAGCACATGCTATCTTCCTGTTCAACCCCTCTTTGTACGTCCACCCTACGCTTTCTAGGGAAACTTGCCGGTGCAGGCACCCTTGCCGCGAGCGCCGAGTGCGGAACTTCAGCAGCCTGCTGGCGGGGTCGCTACCGACAAGCAATCTTGTCGCAACTAGTTGCAGCTCACTTAAGTTGTTGAGCGGACTCGAAACAAAGTAAGGGCGCTAGCGGCTCACTTAAGTTGCTGAGCGGACTCGAAGCAAAGTAAGGGCGCTAGCAGCTCACTAAAGTTGTTGAGCGGACTCGAAACAGAGTAAGGGCGCAACTAGCTACGAGTTGATTCCTCTGCGCACAGGTTTTCCGTACGAAGAACAAGATCTCCGAGGCGGATAACCTTATACAGAAAGGAAATATCTAAAGTCTCGCATGACTTAGCTTTTTCTGTTGCCGCACTGGCGTTGTTCTTTTGCTCGCCCGCTCCTTGGGAGCCATGATGATGAAGATTTAGCTTGCGTGCACGCCGGATCGGGTTCGCACGATCTCGACGCCCCCTACCTGGTGCGCCAGAGATGTCGGGGGCGATGCTGATTACGCCAACACCTATGGGGACAGGGCCCCTTTCGGTTCGGTGGGAGGTGGAGAGCGCACAAAGAGCAGATCGAGGCAGTGCACGCGGGCGATTTTACCCAGCTTCGGGCCGCACGGATGCGTAAATCCCTACTGCTGCTTGTTTGTGTGTATTGGATTCTTGCTCAGGAGCGATGGACGCTGCCAGACTGAGCGTGAGAGTGTTCCTGGTGTTGAATGAGCCGAACTGGCCGAACCCTCGAACCCCCTCTACGTTGCTCTTGGGCCTCCTTTTATACTTTCAAGGGGTTACCCACAGGTGGCAACGTAGACTAGAAGGGTAAAAATGGAAAAAGATGCGGTAGTTGCAGCTACCGCTACTGTGGATACAGTGCACCCTACCTAACTCTGACGGCAGGGGACAAGGGCATTAAATGCATGTCTAAGTCTCCTAAACAGTGCAAAGGGTGACCGTTAGGAGCGCCACCGTTTGCCACGATGGGCTTCTCTTCATCTCCGCTTGCCAGCACGTCCCCCTAGCTGCACGGCCTCCCGCCACGTGTGCTTGGGAGAGTCCCAGAGCGACACGTTAGCAGGTAAGCTAGAGCGCGGGCGCGAAGTGGGGGTTTCCCGCGGCAAGCTCCTTGCCGCGGCCATCGTCTTGTCGCGTCCGGAAGCTTGTCGCTCGCCGGATCTTGACGAGACGCAGGGCGCATCACGACAAGCTTTCTTGGTATGCCTTGAGTGGCCTTCCCGGCAAGCTCCTCTTGCCAAGGTCTCGTCTCTTCCCGGCAAGCTCCTCTTGCCGGGGCCTTGGTTGGCCTTCCCGGCAAGCTCCTCTTGCCGGGGCCTTGGTTTGAGTACTTTGTTCTTGAATGGTCTTCAAGGGAACCACGGAGGGTCCTGGCGGTCACCCGGCAAGCCTTGCCGCGGGGCGCTGCAACTGCCCGTGCACGAGTTCGGGGTAATAGGGTACCCCTACTCTAGTACACCGACACTTGCGCTCCCTCTTAGGGATATGGGTAGCATATATCATCTTCACCATTTTGACCTGAGGGGGAAACTTCTTGTCCCCCTATGTTCGGTGAACGGGGCTCCTCATCGTCATTCTCGCTTTGCGACCCCTTCTCCTTGCTTTTGGCATTTAACTTGTCGGCCTGTTTGAAGACCCAACAACTCTGGTGGGTATTATTGGCTGGTTTATCAGGGGTGCCATGGATCTGACATGGATGATCAAGTATGCGGTCCAGGCTGGAAGTTCCTTGATTATTCCTTTTATATGGCTTCTTCCGGTGACCGTACTTGGAGCCACTGAATCCGGCGTTAACCGTCGTGTCATCAGTATTGTCACCATTGTTTCGGTGCTTGTAGACCAAGAGGGATATAATAAACACTTCCATATAAAGTGCATTGAATACTATGAGAAGTTTGATTCCTTATGATTGTTTTGAGATATAATTATGGTGATATTCGATTCATGATAGTGAGTAATTGTGACTTGGAGAAATACTTGTGTTAAGGTTTGTGATTCCTATAGCATGCACGTATGGTGGAGTATGATTTATTTATTCCTTGTCTTCCTTATGAGTGGCGGTCGGGGATGAGCGATGGTCTTTTCCTACCAATCTATCCCCCTAGGAGCATGTGCGTAGTACTTTGTTTCGATGACTAATAGATTTTTGCAATAAATATGTGAGTTCTTTATGACTAATGTTGAGTCCATGGATTATACGCACTCTCACCCTTCCACCATTGCTAGCCTCTCTAGTACCGCGCAACTTTCGCTGGTGCCATACACCCACCTATTACCTTCCTCAAAATAGCCACCATACCTACCTATTATGGCAATTCCATAGCCATTCCGAGATATATTGTCATGCAACTTTCCACCATTCCGTTTTATTATGACATGTTCCATCATTGGCATATTGCTTTGCATGATCATGTAGTTGACATCGTATTTGTGGCAAAGCAACCTTTCATAATTCTTTCATACATGTCACTCTTGAGTCATTGCACATCCCGGTACACCGCTGGAGGCATTCATATCGAGTCATATTTTGTTCTAAGTATCGAGTTGTAATTTTTGAGTTGTAAGTAAATAAGAGTGTGATGATCTTCATTATTAGAGCATTGTCCCATGTGAGGAAAAAATAAAAGGGAGGCAAAAGAAACCAAACAAAAAAAGAGAAAAAAAAAGAAAAAATGAGAGAAAAGAGAGAAGGGGCAATGTTACTATCCTTTTTTCCACACTTGTGCTTCAAAGTAGGACCATGATCTTCATGATAGAGAGTCTCCTATGTTGTCACTTTCATATGTTGGTGGGAATTTTTCATTATAGAACTTGGCTTGTATATTCCAACGATGGGCTTCCTCAAAATTGCCCTAGGTCTTCATGAGCAAGCAAGTTGGATGCACACCCACTTAGATTTCTTTTGAGCTTTCATAAACTTATAGCTCTAGTGCATCCGTTGCATGGCAATCCCTACTCACTCACATTGATATTTACTGATGAGCATCTTCATAGCCTGTTAATATGCCTAGTTGATGTGAGACTATCTCCCTCTTTTTGTCATCTCCACAACTACCATATTCTATTCCACCTATAGTGCTATGTCCATGGCTCACGCTCATGTATTGCGTCAAAGTTGAAAAAGTTTGAGAACATCAAAAGTATGAAACAATTTCTTTGCTTATCATTGGGGTTGTGCATGATTTAAATATTTTGTGTGATGAAGATGGAGCATAGCCAGACTATATGATTTTGTAGGGATAAGCTTTCCTTGGCCATGTTATTTTGAGAAGACATAATTGCCTTGTTACTATGCTTGAAGTATTATTGTTTTTATGTCAGTATTAAACATTTGTTTTGAATCGTATGGATCTGAACATTCATGCCACAATAAAAAATTACATGGATAAATATGTTAGGTAGCATTCCACTTCAAAAATTCTGTTTTTATCATTAGTCTACTCGAGGACGAGCAGGAATTAAGCTTGGGGATGCTTCATACGTCTCCAACGTATCTACAATCTTTTATTGTTCCATGCTATTATATTATCTGTTTTGGATGTTTTATATGCATTAATATGTTATTTTATATTATTTTTGGGACTAACTTTTTAGCCTAGAGCCTAGTGCCAGTTTTTGTTTTTTTTCCTTGTTTTTGAGCTTCGCAGAAAAGGAATACCAAATGGAGTCCAAACAGAATAAAACCTTCGCGATGATTTTTGTTGGACCAGAAAACACCCAGAAGACTTGGAGTGCAAGTCAGAAGATCCACGAGGCGGCCACAAGGGTGGAGGGCGCGCCCCTACCTTGTGGGCCCCTCGGTGACCCCCTAACCTAGATCTTCCTCCTATATATTCACATATATTCCCAAACCACCAGAAGTATCCACAAAACACTTCTCCACCTCCGTAACCTTCTGTTCCCGTGAGATCCCATCTGGGGGCCTTTTCTGGCATCCTGGCGGAGGGGGATTCGATCACGGAGGGCTTCTACATCAACTCTATTGCCATATCGATGAAGCGTGAGTAGTTTACCACAGACCTACGGGTCCATATAGCTAGTAGCTAGGTTCTTCTCTCTCTTTGATTCTCAATACCATGTTCTGCTCGATGTTCTTGGAGATCTATCCGATGTAATCTTCTTTTGCAGTGTATTTGTCGAGATCCGATGATTGTGGATTTATGATCAGCTTATCTATGAATATTATTTGAATCTTCTGTGAATTCTTTTATGCATGATTTGATATCTTTGTAGTTCTCTTCGAACTATCAGTTTAGTTTGGCCAACTAGATTGTTTTTTCTTGCAATCGAGGAAGTGCTTAGCTTTGGGTTCAATCTTGAGGTGTACTCACCCAGTGACAGTAGGGGTAGCGAGGCACGTATTGTATAGTTGCCATCGAGGATAAAAAGATGGGGTTTACATCATATTGCTTCAGTTTATTCCTCTACATCATGTCATCTTACTTAAAGCGTTACTTTGTTCTTCATGAACTTAATACTCTAGATGCAGGCAAGAGTCGGTCGATGTGTGGAGTAATAGTAGTAGATGCAGGCAGGAGTCGGTCTACTTGACACGGACGTGATGCGTATATTTTATAATCATTGCCTTAGATGTCGTAATAACTTTGTGCTTTTCTATCAATTGCTCGACAGTAATTTTTTCACCCATCGTATTATTTGCTATCTTGAGAGAAGCCTCTAGTGAAACCTATGGCCCCTGGGTCTATTTTCCATCATATAAGTTTCTGATCTACTATTTTGAAATCTTTTACTTTCTGATCTATAAACCAAAAACCCCAAAAATATTTACTTTATCTTTTGTTTAGTTTTATCTATCTCTATCAGATCTCACTTTTTCAAGTGACCGTGAAGGGATTGAAAACCCCTTTATCGCTTTGGGTGCAAGTGTTTGATTGTTTGTGGAGGTATTGGTAATTTGTGCGTTGTCTCCTACTGGATTGATACCTTGGTTCTCTAACTGAGGGAAATACTTTTCTCTACTTTGCTGCATCACCCTTTCCCCTTTAAGGGAAAAACCTACGCAAGCTCAAGATGTAGCAATGATCATGTATATAGGCATCACGTACAAGACAAGTAGACCGACTCCTGCCTGCATCTACTACTATTACTTCACACATCGACCGTTATCCAGCATGCATCTAGAGTATCAAGTTCATAAAGAACGGAGTAACGCCTTAAGAAATATGACATGTTGTAGCCAAAGTAACTCAATCAATATGAATAAACCCCATAATTTTATCCTTAATGGCAATAGTACAAATACGTGTCTTGTCCCTTTCTCCCACTAGGATATATAGCACCGCAAGATTGAACCCATCATAAAGCACCTCTCACATTGCAAGATAAATCAATCTAGTTGGCCAAACCAAATAGATAGATCGAGAGAAATACAAAGCTATAATAATCATGCATAAAAGAGTTCAGAGAAGACTCAAATAATATTCATAGATAATCTGATCATAAACCAACAATTTATCAGATCCCAACAAACACACTGCAAAAGAACATTACATCGAATAGTTCTCCAAGAACATCGAGGAGAACATTGTATCGAAGATCAAAGAGAGAGAAAAACCCATCTAGCTACTAGCTATGGACCCATAGGTCTGTGGTAAACTACTCACACATCATCGGAATAGCAACAAGGTTGATGTAGAAGCCCTCCGTGGTTGATTCCCCCTCCGGCAAAGTACTGGAAAAGGAATCCTAGTGATGAAGTATTTTGGGTGGCTCCATTAGTTTCCTGATTTTAGAGAATTTATAGAGTTGGAATTAGATCAAACGAAGGAATAAGGGGCCCACAAGCCACATGGGCGTGCCCATGTGCCTTGTGGCCTACTCCTTCGCCTTCTGGCCTCCTCCCGAACCTTCTAGGGTCTCTTATGTCTAGGGGAAAATTGTTAAAAAGTTTCGTGACATTTGGACTTCCTTTGGTACTAATTTCCTAGAAAACCAACACCTGTACAGAGACGTGCTATACAAACGGTTTTTAACCCCTTTCCACGGCGGTTTTTTGAACCGTCGCCAAGTGAGTGAGTGTGATAGGGAGATCCTTCCCACATGACACAAAAGCCGTCGGGGATAGGCCCTCCGGCCACACAGGCGGGGGAAAAATGAGCTCGTGTGCGATCGGGCGAGGCATCAAAACCCAATCATTTTTGTTCATATGTACATCCAACACAGTGAATCCCCAAAAAACGTTTCCGTTCGTATGTACATCACACACATTTTTTTGTGTGGAAACATTTGTGCAAGGTGGCCTAACACAAACAGTTGTCCGTCAGAAGCCGTGTGTGATTGTTAGTTGATCCAACACGCATACTTTCTAGAAACCATGTGGGTTGTTTGAGTTCATCGCCCACGGTGTTGTCTGTGTAACCATCTGCAATATAAAACCCCAATAAGTAGGGTAATTAGCCTATTATTGATAATCCATGTAGTAATCAAATTGACATTTCTTATAAAATACACCAGATATTTCATATCCGTATAACGACAACCAGGATTTCATAATCGAATTACATCAGATAGCTTCAACACTCAGTTACACCAAAGAGGGATATAGCTAGCTATGCCATTACACAAAAGCACCAAGTTTCACATGCAACATCGGAAACCTTTGGAAAAGTAACATCACACACAATAAGTAGACAGATGAATCTCATCTGGAAAACTGCAGAAGTGGAAGGCGAATATTGAGCCTTCAGTGATGTTGAATGTCCTTGCAACTTTAGGCCAGTGGCTATGGATAATTGCCCGCCCAACCTTCGTCCTCTTGAGGAAGACTTCAATATTGTACTGTGGGTGTTGAATGAATACCTTCCTCACCTCTTGACCATGCAGGTGGTTTGAGAATTAATCATCTGTGAACTGCTTTGAAAAGTACTAAAAACAAAGATATGCATAAGTCATTGTTATAAATTTTGAAATGGCGCAAGTGGTAAAAACAAGGTAAAAGAGTTAATTGTTGGGGAACGCAGTAATAATTCAAAATTTTCCTATGTGTCACCAAGATCAATCTAGGATATGCTAGCAACAAGAGAGAAGGGGTGCATCTTCATACCCTTGAAGATCGCTAAGCGGAAGCATTTACAAGAACGAGGTTGATGGAGTCATACTCGCGGCGATTCAAATCACGGAAGATCTGATCAAGCACCGAACGGACGGCACCTCCGCGTTCAACACACGTACAGCCTGAGGACGTCTCCTCCTTCTTGACCCATCATGGGGAGAGGATAAGTTGAGGGAGAACTCTTGCAGCACGGGGGCGTGGTGCTGGTGGAGCTCGTGGTTCTCCGACAGAGCTTACCTAAGCACTACGGAGGAGGAGGAGGTCTTGGAGGAGGGAGGGGCTGCGCCAGGGAAGGGGTGAGGCTACCCTCCCACCCCCTCCCTCTATTTATAGGGTGAAGGGGAGAGGGGTCGGCCGCCCTAGATGCATCTAGAGGGGGCGGCGGCCAGGGGGAGACTTGCTCCACAAGCAAGGTGGGAGGCGCCCCCTCCCATTAGGGTTTCCAACCCTAGGTACCTTGGGACCTTGGGGGGCGCACCAGCCCACCAGGGGCTGGTTCCTTCCCATATTCAGCCCATTAAGTCCCCTGGGGTAGGTGGCCCCACCCGGTGGACCCCCGGACACCTTTCAATGGTCCCGGTACAATACCGATAACCCCTGAAACTATTCCGGTGACTGAAATTGGACTTCACATATATAAATCTTCACCTCTGGACCATTCTGGAACTCCTGGTGACGTCCGGGATCTCGTCCGAGACTCCTAACAACCTTCGGTAACCACATACAATTTCCCATAAAAACTCTAGCATCACCGAACCTTAAGTGTGTAGACCCTACGGGTTCAGGAACCATGTAGACATGACCGAGACATCTCTCCGGCCAATAACCAACAGCGGGATCTGGATACCCATGTTGGTTCCTGATGATCCACAAGTATACGGGATCTATCATAGTCCTTTCGATAAGTAAGACTGTTGAACCCAACGAGGAGTAGAAGGAAATGATAAGCAGTTTTCAGTAAGGTATTCTCTGCAAGCACTGAAATTATCGGTAACAGATAGTTTTGTGATAAGGTAATTTGTAACGGGTAACAAGTAATAAAAGTAAATAAGGTGCAGCAAGATGGCCCAATCCTTTTTGTAGCAAAGGACAAGCCTGGACAAACTCTTATATAAAAGAAAACGCTCCCGAGGACACATGGGAGTTATCGTCAAGCTAGTTTTCATCACGTTCATATGATTCGCGTTTGGTACTTTGATAATTTGATATGTGGGTGGACCGGTGCTTGGGTGCTGCCCTTCCTTGGACAAGCATCCCACTTATGATTAACCCCTCTTGCAAGCATCCGCAACTACAAAAGAAGTATTAAGGTAAACCTAACCATAGCATGAAACATATGGATCCAAATCAGCCCCTTACGAAGCAACTCATAAACTAGGGTTTAAGCTTCTGTCACTCTAGCAACCCATCATCTACTTATTACTTCCCAATGCCTTCCTCTAGGCCCAAACAATGGTGAAGTGTCATGTAGTCAACGTTCACATGACACCACTAGAGGAAAGACAACATACATCTCATCAAAATATCGAACGAATACCAAATTCACATGACTACTTATAGCAAGACTTCTCCCATGTCCTCATGAATAAACGTAACTACTCACGAATCATATTCATGTTCATAATCAGATAGGTATTAATATGCATAAAGGATCTGAACATATGATCTTCCACCGAATAAAACAACTAGAATCAACTACAAGGAGTAATCAACACTACTAGCAACCCACAGGTACCAATCTGAGGTTTGGAGACAAAGATTGGATACAAGAGATGAACTAGGGTTTGAGATGAGATGGTGCTGGTGAAGGTGCTGATGGAGATTGACCCACTCCCAATGAGAGGATCGATGGTGATGGTGATGGTGATGATTTGCCCCTCCCGAGGGAAGTTTCCCCGGCAGAACAGCTCCGCTGGAGCCCTAGATTGGTTCTGCCAAGTTTCCACCTCGTGGCGGCGGAATTTCGTCTCGTAAGCTTGCTTCTAATTTTTTTTCCAGGATGAAAGACTCCATATAGCCAAAGATGGGCATCAGAGGGCTGCCAGGGGGGCCACGAGGCAGGGGGCGCGCCCCCCACCCTCGTGGATGGTGGGTGGTCCCCCTCTGGTACTTCTTTCGCCCAATATTTTATATATATTCTGAAACGTGCTCCCGTGAAATTTCAGGACTTTTGGAGATGTGCAGAATAGGTCTCTAATTTTTTCTCCTCTTCCAGCCCAGAATTCCAGCTGCCGGCATTCTCCCTTTTCATGTAAACCTTGTAAAATAAGAGAGAATAGGCATAAGTATTGTGATATAAGGTGTAATAATAGCCCATAATGCAATAAATATCAATATAAAAGCATGATGCAAAATGGACGTATCAACTCCCCCAAGCTTAGACCTCGCTTGTCCTCAAGCGAAAGCCAATATCGAAAAATATGTCCACATGTTTAGAGATAGAGGTGTCGATAAAATAAAATACGGACATGAGGGCATCATGATCATTCTTATAACAGCAACATATATATATATATATATATATATATATATATATATATATATATATATATATATATATATTGTCATATGATTTCTTATTCTAAAGTAACAATTCAATCACAATTTCAAGTATGAATCAGAAACTTCATTGAAAACTAACAAACTATAATCTCAGTCACTGAAGCAATTGCAATTTATCATAACATCAAAAAGAGTCAATATAAGAGCTTTTCAGCAAGTCCACATACTCAACTATCATTTAGTCTTTCACAATTGCTAACACTCACGCAATATTGGTGGGTATGAAGTTTTAATCAGACACAGAGAAAGATAGGGGCTTATAGTTTTGCCTCCCAACCTTTTACCTCAAGGGTAATGTCAGCAATAATAATTCATGAAAACTCACATCCAATTAGCTATATATATTTGGATCTTTCCAACACATTGTGCTTGCCAAAGGATAAAATGTAAAAAGGAAAGGTGAAGATCACCATGACTCTTGTATGAAGTAATAGACAAGAATAAAAGATAGGCCCTTTGCAGAGGGAAGTAGAGGTTGTCATGTGCTTTTATGGTTGAATGCACAAAATCTTAATGCGAAAGAACGTCACTTTATATTGCCACTTGTGGTATGGACCTTTATTATCCAGTCCATCGCTTTTATTTCTTCCACATCACAAGATCGTACAAAAGCTTATTTTCTCCACACTAATAAGTCATACATATTTAGAGAGCAATTTTTATTGCTTGCAACAATGACAACTTACTTGAAGGATCTTACTCAATCCATAGGTAGATATGGTGGACTCTCATGGCAAAACTGGGTTTAAGGGTATTTGGAAGCACAAGTAGTATCTCTACTTGGTGCAAAGAATTTGGCTAGCATAAGAGGGAAAGGCAAGCTCAACATGTTGGATTATCCATGAAAATATAATTTATTCCGGATGTAAGAAAACATAAGCCATTAAGTTGTCTTCCTTGTCCAACATCAACTCTTTAGCATGTCATATTTTAATGAGTTCTCACAATCATAAAAGATGTCCAAGATAGTATATTTATATGTGAAAACCTCTCTTTCCTTATTACTTCTTATTAATTGCAACGATGACCAAAACTATGTTTGTCAACTTTCAACAACTTTTATTCATCATACTCTTTATATGTGAAGTCATTACTTTCCATAAGATCCATATGATCTCTTTATTTCTTTTTATTCTTTCTCTTCTCTTTTATTTTTATACCCTCAAGATCATAGCAAGATGGCAAAGCCCTTGAATCAACACTAATCTTTATTATATATAGCTCATGGACTCGATTACATAGAAGGATCATAAAGCAAAACTCAAAACTAGATCATACTAAAACTTTATTCTACTAGAGCAAGATATTACCAAAAGGACCGACCTAAGAAAAAACGGTAAAGATAAAAGTGTGATGGTGATACGATACCGGGGCACTCCCCCAAGCTTGGAAGTAGCCAAGGGGAGCGCCTATACCCATGTTTTTATGTCTCCTTCCTCGGAGGTAGTGATGATGGAGTTGTTGATGATGTAGGCTTGTCGTCCATCTTCCAAGGCATAGTCTCGCCATCATAGAAGGATGATCGAGTCTCCGGGATCCTCGAATCTGCAGCCAAACTCATCCTCTTGAATCTATATTCATACTCACAATTCTGGTTTTGCAGGTCATAGATCTGGGCTTGGAGATACTCGATTTTCTCATGAAGCTTGAAGATGGTCTCTTCGATGTTTCTGGCATATAGCTTGGTGGTGTTGGTGAACTCCGTGATCATTATGTGGTTGGTGCAGAGTCCACGTTCCACCATCTCCTGGCACTTGAAAACTTGTTGCTCCATTGCTTTGAGTCTTGTCTCCATGCTTCCGGTCCTCCTTGGTCCCTCAACATCGCAGATGTGCAGAAACCCCTCATGATCTCAATGGTTTGAGGGTGTTGCAGCACCTCCGCGAGGTAGGGGTTGATGACCTTCTCGAATAACTTGTCCATGGGGGCACTTGGAGACGTCATGGTGATCTAGATGTGTCAAAAAAACAGCTCCAAACAAAAACAGAGGATATTTGCGTGGTACGGTGGTCAAAACCTTCGGGAGATTATATAATGAATTTTTACCGACCAAAAGAAGTATCGTGCAAGAAAACGGAGTCCAGAGGGCACACGAGGTGCCCACGAGGCAGGGGGCGCGCCCAGGGGGGTAGGGAGCGCCCTCCGACCTCGTGGACGCCTCGTGTCTTTCCCGGACTACTTCTTATTTTCCTATTTTCTTAAATATTCCAAAACGGAGAAAAAATGCTATTAGAACTGTTTTGGAGTTGGTTTACTTACCATACCACATACATCTTCCTTTTCGGAGTCTGAAACATTCTGGAAAGTGCCCCTTATGTATTCCTCCCGGGTTACGGTTTCAATAACATTAGTTTCAACATTTATGGGATTACCTGAGATATAATGTTTGATTCTTTGACTGTTCACTGATACGTCTCCGTCGTATCTACTTTTCCAAACACTTTTGCCCTTGTTTTGGACTCTAGCTTGCATGATTTGAATGGAACTAAACCGGACTGACGCTGTTTTTAGTAGAATTGCCATGGTGTTATTTATGTGCAAAAATAAAAGTTCTCGGAATGACCTGAAACTCCACGGAGATTATTTTTGGAAATAATAAAAAATACTGGCAAAGAATCAAGGCTAGGGGCCCCACACCCTAGCCACAAGGGTGGGGGCGCGCCTGCCCCCCTGGGCGCGCCCCCTACCTCGTGGGCCCCCTGGAGCTCCAGCGACCTCAACTCCAACTCCATATATTCGTGTTCGGGGAGAAAAAATAAAGGAGAATGATTCATCGCGTTTTACGATACGGGGCCGTCGCCAAGCCCTAAACTCTCTCGGGAGGGCTGATCTGGAGTCCGTTCAGGGCTACAAAGAGGGGAATCCGTCGCCGTCGTCATCATCAACCATCCTCCATCACCAATTTCATGATGCTCACCGCCGTGCGTGAGTAATTCCATCATAGGCTTGCTGGATGGTGATGGGTTGGATGAGATTTATCATGTAATCGAGTTAGTTTTGTTAGGGTTTGATCCCTAGTATCCACTATGTTCTGAGATTGATGTTGCTATGACTTTGCTATGCTTAATGCTTGTCACTAGGGCCCGAGTGTCATGATTTCAGATCTGAACCTATTATGTTTTCATGAATATATGTGAGTTCTTGATCCTATCTTGCAAGTCTATAGTCACCTACTATGTGTTATGATCCGGCAACCCCGAAGTGACAATAAACGGGACCACTCCCGGTGATGACCGTAGTTTGAGGAGTTCATGTATTCACTATGTGTTAATGCTTTGGTCCGGTACTCTATTAAAAGGAGGCCTTAATATCCCTTAGTTTTCACTAGGACCCCGCTGCCATGGGAGGGTAGGATAGAAGATGTCATGCAAGTTCTTTTCCATAAGCACGTATGACTATATTCGAAATACATGCCTACATTACATTGATGAATTGGAGCTAGTTATGTGTCACCCTAGGTTATGACTGTTACATGATGAACCGCATCCGGCATAATTCTCTATCACCGATCCAATGCCTACGAGCTTTCCATATATTGTTCTTCACTTATTTACTTTTCCATTGCTATTATTACCATCACTACAAAACACCAAAAATATTAATTTTGCTATCATTACCTTTTGCTACCGTTACCACAACTATCATATTACTTTGCTACTAAAAACTTAGCTGCAGATACTAAGTTTCCAGGTGTGGTTGAATTGACAACTCAACTGCTAATACTTGAGAATATTCTTTGGCTCCCCTTGTGTCGAATCAATAAATTTGGGTTGAATACTCTACCCTCGAAAACTGTTGTGATCCCCTATACTTGTGGGTTATCAAGACTATTTTCTGGCGCCGTTGCCGGGGAGCATAGCTCTATTCTTTGAGTCACTTGGGATTTATATCTGCTCATTATGAAGAACTTGAAAGATCCAAGAACCAAGATTTATCCCTCAACTACGAGGGGAGGTAAGGAACTACCATCTAGCTCTGCAATTGATTCACCTTCTGTTTTGAGTAAGCTTGCGACACCTAAACCTGCTTCTGCTATTAATTCTGATATGTCACATATTATTGATGATGCCACTTCTGCTATGCATGATACTTATGATGAAACTACTTCTATGCTTGATACTACTGTGCCACTTGGTGAATTTCTTGATGAACAGCTTGCTAGGGCTAGAGAGGATGAAATTATTGAAACTGATAATATTGATGAAAGTGATGATGAAGGCTCTCCTAATAAATATGAATTGCCTGTTCTTCCTGAGGGCTATGTTATGGATGAAGAAACTAAAAGAGATTTTCTTGCTTGCAATGATAGAAGTGATCTTAAGAAATTATTAGCTAAGCTTAAACAAAAAACTCTGCATGCTAGAATGAAATATGATCCTGCTTATGCTACTTCACCTATCTTTGTTACTGATAAGGATTATGAATTCTCTATTGATCCTGATATAATTACTTTGGTTGAATCTGATCCTTTTTATGGCTATGAATCTGAAACTGTTGTGGCACATCTTACTAAATTAAATGATATAGCCACCCTGTTCACTAATGATGAGAGAACTCGCTACTTTTATATCCTTAAAATATTTCCGTTCTCATTAAAGGGTGATGCTAAGATATGGTTTAATTCTCTTGATCCTGGTTGTGTGCGTAGTCCCCAGGATATGATTTATTACTTCTCTGCTAAATATTTCCCTGCTCATAAGAAACAAGCTTCCTTAAGGGATATATATAATTTTGTGCAAATTGAAGAAGAGAGTCTCCCACAAGCTTGGGGGAGGTTCTCCAATTACTTAATGCTTTGCCTGATCATCCTCTTAAGAAAAATGAAATACTTGATATCTTTTATAATGGACTAACTGATGCTTCCAGAGATTACATGGATAGTTGTGTTGGTTCTGTTTTCAGGGAAAGAACACCTGATGAAGCTGAAATTCTATTGAATAATATGTTGAAAAATGAAAATAATTGGACACTTCCTGAGCCAGCTCCTTAGCCTATTCCCAAACCAACCCCGAAGAAAAGAGGTGTTCTATTTCTCAGTCCCGAAGATATGCAAGAGGTAAAGAAATCCATGAAAGAAAAGGGTATTAAAGCTGAAGATGTTAAGAATTTACCTCCTTTTGAAGAAATACATGGTCTTAATTTACCGTCTGTTGAAGAAATATATGGTTTTAATCCATCACCTATTAAAGAAACACACGGTCTTGATAACCCGATACAGGTAGTAAAGGTAAATTCTCTCTATAGATATGATAAAGCCAAAATCCCTCCTACTAAGTTTGCTAGCCAATGTTTGGATGAGTTTGATAACTTTATGGTTAAGCAAGAAGACTTCAATGCTTATTTTGGTAGACAATTGAAAAAAATGCTTATATGATTGAACACTTGGGTGATTATATGTCTAGAGTCAAAGGTGAACTTAAACTCATTAGTAAACATGCTTCTATGGTTACCATTCAAGTAGAACAAGTACTTAAAGCTCAGAATGATTTGCTCAATGAATTAAATAGTAAGAAAAATGATAATGTTGTTAGAGTTATGACTAAAGGTGGTAAGATGACTCAGGAACCTTTGTATCCTGAGGGCCATCCTAAGAGAATTGAGCAAGATTCTCAGAGAAATAATATAGATGCACCTAGTCCTTCTAAAAGGAAGAAAAAGGAAAATGATAGGACTTTGCATGCTTCTAGTGAACCTGTTATTGACACACCTGAGAATCCCAATGATATCTATATTTCTGATGCTGAAACACAATCTGGTAATGAACATGAAACTAGTGATAATATTAATGATAATGTTTATCTTGATGCTCAACCTAGTAATGACAAAGATGTAGAGATTGAACCTGCTGTTGATCTTGATAACCCACAATCAAAGAATCAACGTTATGATAAAAGAGACTTTGTTGCTAGGAAGCACGGTAAGGAAAGAGAGCCTTGGGTTCAGAAACCCATGCCTTTTCCTCCTAAGCCATCCAAGAAAAAGGATGATGAGGATTTTGAGCGCTTTGCTGAAATGATTAGACTTATCTTTTTGCGTATGCGTTTAACTGATATGCTGAAAATGAATCCTTACGCAAAGTACATGAAAGATATTGTTACTAATAAAAGAAAGATACCGGAAGCTGAAATTTCCACCGTGCTTGCTAATTATTCTTTTAAAGGTGGAATACCTAAGAAACTAGGAGATCCCGGAGTACCAACTACACCATGCTCCATTAAAAGAAACTATGTTAAAACTGCTTTATGTGATCTTGGAGCCGGTGTTAGTGTTATGCCTCTTTCTTTATATTGTAGACTTGATTTGAATAAGTTGACACCTACTGAAATATCTTTGCAAATGGCTGATAAATCAAATGCTATACCTGTCGGTATTTGTGAGGATGTGCCTGTTGTGGTTGCAAACGTTACTATTTTAATGGACTTTGTTATTCTTGATATTCCCGAGGACGATAGTATGTCTATTATTCTCGGAAGACCCTTTTTGAATACTGCAGGGGCTGTTATTGATTGCAACAAGGGCAATGTCACTTTTCATGTTAATGGTAATGAGCATACGGTACATTTTCCGAGGAAACAACCTCAAGTCCACAGTATCAATTCTATTGGAGAAATCCCATCGATTATTTTTGGAGGTTTTGAATTTCCTCTTCCTACTGTCAAGAAGAAATATGATATTCTTATTTTTGGGGATGTCCATATCCCCGTTGAGGTAACCTAGTGTTATTCGAAATTTCTCCGGTTTCATGTTACTCGAAATGAGTTTGTTAACAAGACTTGATCAACCTTGTTAGTGGATTCCTTTTGACGAGCATGAGATGGATGAAGTTAGAAAGCACAACCTTCTGTACCCTCCTTTTACTTTCTGTTATTTAGTTGAAATAAATTAAAAATAGTAATCTCTGTCTGTTTTTTGAATTATCCGTGCAACATAAAAATACCTTGAAAATAAAAGTTCTCCAAATGCCCTGAAATTTAAATATGATTTTTTCTGGAATATTTGAGAATATCTGGCACTGAGAACACAGCAGGGGGAGCAAGCACCTGGCCAGGAGGGTCCACAGCGTGCCCACCCCTAGGCGCGCCCCCCTACCTCGTGGGCCCATGGTGGCTCCCCTCCACTTATTCCTGCACCCACACACTTCTTCTTCCTCCCAAAAAATCACCATCCAGCTCAAGCACGAGTTCTAGCTCATTTTACTGCGATTTTCGATCTCCTTGCTGAAAGCACCTCTCACAAAACTGCTTTTGGGGAATTGTTCCTTGGTATGTGACTCCTCCATTGGTCCAATTAGTTTTTGTTCTAGTGCTTTATTCATTGCAAATTTCTGCTGCCTAGGTGACCATGTTCTGGAGCTTGCATGTCAAATTTATATGGTTCCAACTAGTTCTAATGCATGATATAGGTCCTAGGCACTTCTAGGAGTAGTTGCTATCAATTTTGTTGAGCTTGGTTCACTTTTATTTGAAGTTACTAAAAATTTTAGAAATTTTTCAGAAGAAGAAATATGTTTAGGAAAATTTACCAAGGTGGTCCTTCAAGGAAGCAAGGACCCAGGCTTGCAATGCGTGATGCTGATGATGAACCACTAAGGGACGCCCCAGTGCGGCCTTGTGAATGGCCTTCAGAGGACTTCATGGATCGAGCAGGAATTAAGGAAGAATTTAATGCATATTTGCGTAACGCTGATCTTGTGAGCTTCGAGGCAGAAAAGTGCCGCCAGTACCACTATCTCACTAGTTCCTTTGTGAGGAAGTTTGAATTTTCATCTTCACGCAATTCTCAAACTGTCATATTTGATCTTTATGAAAATTCTTATACTATGGACTTAGAGGATTTTACCACTGCTTGCAAACTTCCACAATGGGGTAGTGCTAGTGAACCTCGCAAATCTGAGTTTAGAGATTTTTTTGCTAGTATAACTGTGGGGGAATCTAGATATATAGCACAAGCTACCATAGGGAGCATTCATTCTCCTGCTCTACATTATTTTGCTCTCTTCATAGGTATATGCATTAATGGTAAAGATGAAGCATGTCACATGTGTGTCCCTGACCTCAGTATTCTTAGGAGTGTTGTGTTAGGAGATAAATCTTATAATTTTGGAGCCATTGTTGCACGTAGGTTGCATCACAATAGATTTAATGGAGATTTCTTTGGTGGAATTTATGCAACCCGTATAGCTAATTTTCTTGGTATAACCATACGTGAGGATGATATTGAGTTCCCTCCTGCTTATTTGGATTATGAGGCTATGGTTCGTCATCATTTTGTTGAGAGGAACGGTCAGTTCCTCCAGTACCGACTAATCTTCGACAGACGACGCACCTATCATGTCGCTCTCCCTGCTTCTACTTTCTTTGACTTTCAGGCAAAAGGGAGATATTTTATAACCAAAGAGGAGGTGGAAGAGTATAAGAGGAGGGCCGAGATAGCTCGCCTCCAAGCTACAGCCCACGATGCAATGACAGCTGCATCTCAGTACGACACCAACTACAACTTTGGATATCCGCCAGGCCATCCGTGGCATTAGACCAACTTAGGCCAAAAGCCTAAGCTTGGGGGAGTACATATTTCCCACCAACATTATATTTATGTTCACACACTTATTGCTAGTTGTCGGTGCTCATACTTTTTCATTGTAATATCCATGCTAGTTTATTTCTTTTCTATGCTTTCTTCTCGTGTGTTTGATAAACCTTAAGAAAAACAAAAAAATTAGTTGTAGCTTTTAGCTAGTTTTAATTTCCATGCTTGTAGTAGTAATTAAAAAGAAAACCCAAAAAGATTTCATGTTCTTCTTTTCCTTGTTGGGAGCTTTCCTGTGTAAATAGTTTTATTTCTTTTCTTTTCTTTGGGGGCGATAGGAGAAGACCATGATTAAATTGTTAAAGTGGCTTTTATATGCATTATTGTTGACTTGACAAAGAGCCCATATTACCTTGTCTTCTCTCTTGAACTGAATGCTTGCATATTCCAGCTTAGTCCAATGCACGCGCACTATTATTATTATCCACACTATTCGGTCGTGCAAATGAAAGGCAATAATGATGATTATATGATGAACTTATTGAGATGGGAGAAGCTGGTATGAACTCGACCTCTCTTGTTTTTTGTAAATATGATTAGTTCATCGTTCCTGATTCAGCCTGTTATGAATAAACATGTTTGCAATGACAATTAGAGATTATAGTTGTTTATGGCATGCTTAATTAGCTGGGAGCTTATAATGGTTTACCTTGCGTGCCAACATTCTATTAAAATGGTTGTGATGTGGTATGATAGGGTGGTATCCTCTTTTGAACGATTCGAGTGGCTTGACTTGGCACATGTTCCCGCATGTAGTTGAAACAATATCAACATAGCCACTACGATATTTATGTTCATGGTGCATTATATCCTACTCATGCTTGCGTTCGGTGTTGATTAATTTTAATGCATGTTCATGACTGTTGTCGCTCTCTAGCTGGTCCCTTCCCAGTCTTTTTCTAGCCTTCACCTGTACTAAACGGGAATACTGCTTGTGCATCCAATCCCATAAACCCCAAAGTTGTTCCATATGAGTCCACCATACCTACCTATATACGGTATCTACCTGCCGTTCCAAGTAAATTTGTATGTGCGAAACTCTAAACCTTGAAATAAACATTCTATTTTGTATGCTCGAATAGCTCATGTATCAACTAGGGTTGTTCGTATCTTCCATGTTAGGCGGGTTATTCTCAAGAGGAGTGGACTCCGCTCCTCACTCACGAGAAAATGGCTGGTCATCGGGATGCCTAGTCCCATGCTTTATGCAAATAAAATCAAAATAACTGCAAACAAAACTCCCCCTAGGACTGTTGTTAGTTGGAGGCACTCATTGTTTCGAGCAAGCCACGGATTGATGCTTGTTGGTGGAGGGGGAGTATAAACTTTACCATTCTTTTTGGGGACCGCCTATAATGTGTGTAGCATGGAAGATATCGCCATCTCTTAGTTGTTATGTTGACAATGAAAGTATACCGCTCAAAATATTATTCACCTCTATTTCAAAATCGAGATCTAGCACCTCTACAAATCCCTGCTTCCCTCTGCGAATGGCATATCTATTTACTTTTATGTTGAGTCACCATCCTCTTATTAAAAAGCACCAGTTGGAGAGCACCACTATCATTTGCATTCATTACTGTCAGTTTACATTGAGTATGACTTGACTGGATCTCTTTTACCATGAATTACAATGTCTAGTCAGTCCTTGATCTTTAAAGGTGCTCTGCATTTATGTTTTGCGGTCTCAGAAAGGGCTAGCGAGATACCATCTTGTTATATCATATTATGATTGTTTTGAGAAAGTGTTGTCATCCGAGATTTATTATTATTGCTCGCTAGTTGATTATACCATTGATATGAGTAAACATGAGACCTAAGAGTTATTGTGAATATGGTTAGTTCATAATCTTTGCTGAAAACTTGAATGCTGGCTTTACATATTTACAACAACAAGAGCAAACAGAGTTTGTAAAAGTTTTTCTTTATCACTTTCAGTTTGTCAACTGAATTGCTTGAGGACAAGCAAAGGTTTAAGCTTGAGGAGTTGATACGTCTCCGTCGTATCTACTTTTCCAAACACTTTTGCCCTTGTTTTGGACTCTAACTTGCATGATTTGAATGGAACTAACCCGGACTGACGCTGTTTTCAGTAGAATTTCCATGGTGTTATTTATGTGCAGAAACAAAATTTCTCGAAATGACTTGAAACTCCACCGAGATTATTCTTGGAAATAATAAAAAATACTGGCAAAGAATCAAGGCCAGGGGGGCCACACCCTAGCCACGAGGGTGGGGGGCGCGCCCCTGCCTCGTGGGCCCCCTGGAGCTCCACCGACCTCAACTCCAACTCCATATATTCGTGTTCGGGGAGAAAAAAATAAAGGAGAAGGATTCATCGTGTTTTACGATACAGAGCCGCCGCCAAGCCCTAAACTCTCTTGGGAGGGCTGATCTGGAGTCCGTTCGGGGCTCCGGAGAGGGGAATCCGTCGCCGTCGTCATATCAACCATCCTCCATCACCAATTTCATGATGCTCACCGCCGTACGTGAGTAATTCCATCATAGGCTTGCTGGACAATGATGGGTTGGATGAGATTTATCATGTAATCTAGTTAGTTTTGTTAGGGTTTGATCCCTAGTATCCACTATGTTCTGAGATTGATGTTTCTATAACTTTTCTATGCCTAATGCTTGTCACTAGGGCCCGAGTGCCATGATTTCATATCTGAACCTATTATGTTTTCATGAATATATGTGAGTTCTTGATCCTATCTTGCAAGTCTATAGTCACCTACTATGTTCTATGATCCAACAACCCCGAAGTGACAATAATCGGGACCACTCCCGGTGATGATCGTAGTTTGAGGAGTTCATGTATTCACTATGTGTTAATGCTTTGGTCCGGTACTCTATTAAAAGGAGGCCTTAATATCCCTTAGTTTCCACTAGGACCCCGCTGCCACGGGAGGGTAGGACAAAAGATGGCATGCAAGTTATTTTCCTTAAGCACATATGACTATATTCAGAATACATGCCTACATTACATTGATGAATTGGAGCTAGTTCTGTGTCACCCTAGGTTATGACTGTTATATGATGAACCGCATCCGGCATAATTCTCTATCACCGATCCAATGCCTACCAGCTTTCCATATATTGTTCTTTGCTTATTTACTTTTCCGTTGCTATTATTATCATCACTACAAAACACCAAAAATATTACTTTTGCTATCATTACCTTTTGCTACCGTCACCACTACTATCATATTACTTTGCTACTAAACACTTTGCTGCAGATACTAAGTTTCCAGGTGTTGTTGAATTGACAACTCAGCTGCTAATACTTGAGAATATTCTTTGGCTCCCCTTGTGTCGAATCAATAAATTTGGGTTGAATACTCTACCCTCGAAAACTGTTGTGATCGCCTATACTTATGGGTTATCATTCACCACCCTCAGATTTGTGCCTTCGAAGTTGTTGATTTTTATGGCACTGGAATGATAAACCTCCTCGATAATGTAAGGACCTTCCCATTTAGAGAGAAGTTTGCCTGCAAAAAATCTTAAACGAGAGTTGTATAACAATACATAATCACCTACATTAAACTCATGTTTTTGTATCCTTTTGTCATGCCATCTTTTAACCTTTTCTTTAAACAATTTGGCATTCTCATAAGCCTGGGTTCTCCATTCATCAAGTGAGCTAATGTCAAAAAGCCTCTTCTCACCGGCAAGTTTGAAACCATAATTGAGCTCTTTAATGAGCCAATATGCCTTATGTTCCAGTTCGAGAGGTAAGTGACATGCTTTTCCATAAACCATCTTATACGGAAACATACCCATAGGATTTTTATATACAGTTCTATAAGCCCATAACGCATCGTCAAGTTTCTTGGACCAATTCTTTCTAGATCTATTAACAGTCTTTTGCAAAATTAATTTAAGCTCTCTATTACTCAATTCTACTTGACCACTAGACTGTGGATGATATGGAGATGCAATTCTATGATTAACATCATACTTAGCAAGCATCTTATGAAAAGCACCATGAATAAAATGTGAACCACCATCAGTCATTAAATATCTAGGGACTCCAAACCTTGTAAAAATAACTTCTTTAAGCATCTTAATAGAGGTGTTATGATCGGCACTACTAGTTGGAATAGCTTCTGCCCACTTAGTAACGTAATCAACAACAACTAAAATATGTGTATACCCATTGGAGGAAGGAAACGGTCCCATATAATCAAAGCCCCAAACATCAAATGGTTCAATAACAAGTGAATAATTCATAGGCATTTCTTGACGTCTACTAATATTAACAATTCTTTGACATTCATCACAAGACTAGACAAACTTACGGGCATCCTTGAAGAGAGTAGGCCAATAGAAACCGGATTGAAATACCTTGTGTGCAGTTCTGTCTCCAGCATGGTGTCCTCCATAAGCCTCGGAGTGACACTTGCGTAGGATCTGTTCCTGTTCATGCTCAGGTACACAACATCTAATAACACCATCTAATCCTTCTTTATAAAGGTGTGGGTCATCCCAAAAGTAATGTCTTAAATCATAGAAGAACTTTTTCTTTTGCTGGTATGTGAAAATAGGTGGTATAAATTTAGAAACAATATAATTAGCATAATCAGCATACCATGGAGCAGTACGAGAGGCATTTATGACAACTAATTGTTCATCAGGAAAGCTATCATCAATAGGTAGTGGGTCATCAAGAACATTCTCTAACCTAGACAAGTTGTCTGCAACAGGGTTCTCAGCTCCCTTTCTATCAATAATATGCTAATCAAATCCTTGTAGCAAGAGAACCCATCTAATAAGTCTAGGTTTAACATCTTTCTTTTCCATAAGATATTTAACAGTAGCATGATCAGTGTGAACAGTTACTTTAGAATCAACAATATAGGGTCTGAACTTATCACAAACAAATACAACTGCTAAAAATTCCTTTTCAGTAGTAGCATAATTTCTTTGGGCACTGTCTAGAGTTTTACTAGCATATTGGATAACATTTAATTTCTAATCAACTCTTTGTCCTAGAACAGCACCTACAGCATAATCACTCGCATCACACATAATTTCAAATGGTAAATTCCAATCAGGTGGCTGAACAATAGGTGCAGAAATCAAGGCTTTCTTAAGTATCTCAAAAGCTTCTACACAATCATCATCAAAGGCAAAAGGAACATATTTTTGTAAGAGATTAGTCAGAGGCCTAGAAATTTTAGAGAAGTCCTTAATGAACCTCCTATAAAAACCGGCATGACCAAGGAAACTTCTTATACCTTTAATGTCCTTAGGACACGGCATCTTTTCAATAGCATCCACTTTAACTGTATCAACTTCAATACCTCTCTCAGAAATTATATGCCCCAATACAATACTTTCATTAACCATAAAGTGGCACTTCTCCCAATTCAAGACAAGATTAATTTCTTCACATCTTTGCAAAACTCGGTCAAGGTTGCTTAAGCAATCATCAAAAGAAGTTCCATATACGGAAAAATCATCCATGAATACCTCAACAATCTTTTCACAAAAGTCAGAGAATATAGCAGTCATACATCTTTGAAAGGTAGCAGGTGCATTGCATAGACCAAAAGGCATACATCTATAAGCAAAGGTACCGAAAGGGCAAGTAAAAGTTGTCTTTTATTGATCCTCTTTTGACACAGGTATTTGAGAGAAACCAGAATAACCATCTAGAAAGCAAAAATGTGTATGTTTGGATAATCTTTCTAGCATTTGATCGATAAAAGGTAAAGGGTAGTGATCCTTTTTACTGTCTTTATTTAATTTGCGGAAATCAATTACCATTCTATAACCTGTAACAATTCTTTGTGGGATCAATTCATCTTTATCATTAGGAACAACAGTAATACCTCCCTTCTTAGGGACACAATGGACAGGACTTACCCACTGACTATCAGCAACGGGATAAATTATACCTGCTTCCAGAAGCTTTCGTATTTCTTTTCTTACCACTTCTTTCATCTTAGGATTTAACCGTCGTTGGTGATCAACAACCGGTTTTGCGTCTTTCTCCAATTTTATTTTGTGCTGGCATAGAGTGGGACTAATGCCCTTAAGATCATCAAGAGTATATCCAATAGCAGCATGGTGCTTCTTCAGAGTTTTCAATAATTTATTTTCTTCATGCTCTGGAAAGTTAGCACTAATACTAACAGGATATATCTCTTTCTCGTCAAGATAAGCATATTTAAGAGTATATGGTAAAGGTTTAAGCTCAAACGCGGATCACCCTTGGGTGGAGGAGGATCCCCTAGAATTTCAATAGGCAAGTTGTGTTTCAAAATAGGTCCCTGTTAAAGAATACTTCATCTATTTCCCTTCTTTCATTCATAAACATATCATTTTCATGGTCGAGCAAATATTGTTCTAAAGGATCATTAGGAGGCACGACAATAGAAGCAAGACCAATAATTTCATCTTTACTAGGCAATTCTTTATCATGGGGTTGTATATGAAATTTAGCAAAATTAAACTCATGAGACATATCCCCCAAACCAATAGTAACAACATCCTTTTTGCAATCTATCCTAACATTAACAGTATTCAAGAAGGGTCTACCAAATATAATGGGAGAAAATTTATCTTGTGGGGAACCAAGAACAAGAAAATCAGCAGGATATTTAACTTTCCCACACAAGACTTCAACATCTCTAACAATCCCAACTGGTGAAATAGTGTCTCTATTGGCAAGCTTAATTGTAACATCAATTTCATCTATCTCAGCAGGTGCAATATCATGCATAATTTCTTTATATAAGGAATGTGGTATTGCACTTGCACTAGCACCCATATCACATAAGCCATGATAGCAATGATCTCCTATTTTAACAGAAATAGCAGGCATGCCTACAATAGGTCTATGTTTATTTTTAGTATCGGGTCTAGCAATTCTAGCAGCTTCATCACAGAAGTAAATAACATGCCCGTCAATATTATCAGCCAAGAGATCTTTAACCATAGCAATACTAGGTTCAACTTTAATTTGCTCAGAGGGAGTAGGTGTTCTAGTATTACTCTTACGAACCACAGTTGAAGCTTTAGCATGATCCTTTACTCTAACAGGGAAAGGTGGTTTCTAAATACAAGTAGTAGGAACAACAGGATCATTATAAGTGATAGTCTTTTCTTCAACTTTAATAGGTGCAACTACTTTTACTTCAATGGGAGGATTATATTTAAACCACTTCTCCTTAGGGAGACCAACATGAGTAGCAAAGTATTCACACAAAGAAGCTACTATCTCAGAGTCAAGTCCATATTTAGTGCTAAATTCACGGAAAACATCGGTATCCATAAAAGATTTAACACAATCAAACTTAGGTGTTATACCTGACTCCTTACCTTCGTCGAGATCCCAATCTTCAGAGTTGCGTTTAATTCTTTCCAATAGACCCCATTTGAATTCAATAGTCTTCATCATAAAAGAGCCAGTACAAGAAGTATCGAGCATGGTGCGATTATCGAGAGAAAGCCGAGCATAAAATTTTTGAATAATAATTTCTCTTGAGAGCTCATGATTGGGGCATGAATATAACATTGACTTAAGCCTCCCCCAAGCTTGAGCGATGCTTTCTCCTTCGCGAGGCCAAAAATTATATATATAATTACGATCACGATGAACAAGATGCATAGGATAAAACTTCTGATGAAATTCCAATTTCAATCGGTTGTAGTTCCATGATCCCATATCATCACATAGCCTAAACCATGTCAATTCCTTTCCCTTCAAAGATAAAGGGAAGACCTTCTTCTTGACAACATCCTTGGGCATACCTGCAATCTTAAATAATCCACAAACTTCATCCACATAGATTAGGTGCAAATCGGGATGTAATGTTCCATCACCTGTGAAAGGATTAGCTAGCAGTTTCTCTATCATACCCGAAGGAATTTCAAAGTAAACATTTTCAGTAGGTTCAGTAGGTTGAGGAGCAACTCTTTGCTCTACTGTTCGGGGTGAAGATACCCCGAACAAGCCCCTCAAAGGATTACTTTCCATAGTAACAAGTGACAGTAAATTTCAGCACACTACATAAATTTTTCCTTACCAAAGGCACTTCACTCCCCGGCAACGGCGCCAGAAAAGAGTCTTGATGACCCACAAGTATAGGGGGTCTATCATAGTCCTTTCGATAAGTAAGAGTGTCGAACCCAACGAGGAGCAGAAGGAAATGATAAGCAATTTTCAGTAAGGTATTCTCTGTAAGCACTGAAATTATCGGTAACAGATAGTTTTGTGATAAGGTAATTTGTAACGAGTAACAAGTAATAAAAGTAAATAAGGTGCAGCAAGATGGCCCAATCCTTTTTGTAGCAAAGGACAAGCCTGGACAAACTCTTATATAAAGGAAAACGCTCCCGAGGACACATGGGAATTATCGTCAAGCTAGTTTTCATCACGTTCATATGATTCGCGTTCGGTACTTTGATAATTTGATATGTGGGTGGACCGGTGCTTGGGTGTTGCCCTTCCTTGGACAAGCATCCCAGTTATGATTAACCCCTCTTGTAAGCATTCGCAACTACAAAATAAGTATTAAGGTAAACCTAACCATAGCATGAAACATATGGATCCAAATCAGCCCCTTACGAAGCAACTCATAAACTAGGGTTTAAGCTTATGTCACTCTAGCAACCCATCATCTACTTATTACTCCCCAATGCCTTCATCTAGGCCCAAACAATGGTAAAGTGTCATGTAGTCGACGTTCACATCAAACCACTAGAGGAAAGGCAACATACATCTCATCAAAATATCGAACGAATACCAAATTCACATGACTACTTATAGCAAGACTTCTCCCATGTCCCTAGGAACAAACGTAACTACTCACAAATCATATTCAAGTTCATAATTAGAGAGATATTAATATGCATAAAGGATCTGAACATATGATCTTTCATCGAATAAACCATCTAGCATCAACTACAAGGAGTAATCAACACTACTAGCAACCCACAGGTACCAATCTGAGGTTTTGAGACAAAGATTGGATACAAGAGATGAACTAGGGTTTGAGATGAGATGGTGCTGGTGAATATGTTGATGGAGATTGGCCCCCTCTCGATGAGAGGATCGATGTGACGAGGATGGTGATTATTTCCCCATCCCGGAGGGAAGTTTCCCCGACAGAACAGCTCCACCAGAGCCCTAGATTGGTTCCGCCAAGGTTCCGCCTCGTGGCTGCGGAGTTTCATCTCGTAAGCTTGCTTCTAATTTTTTCCAGGATGAAAGACTCCATATAGCCAAAGATGGGCATCAGAGGGATGCCAGGGGGCCCACGAGGCAGGGGCGCGCGCCCAGGGGGTAGGGCGCGCCCCCCACCCTCGTGGATGGTGGGTGGCCCCCCTCTGGTACTTCTTTCGCCCAATATTTGTAACATTCCAAATTTTCAATTTGGAATGTTATACGTAGATCACTCTTGCATATCATATAATATTGCATTTTGTCTCGTGATCCTCGAAATCCTAAGCAACTCAAGGACCCTCGGAGACAGTTGGGGATTTTCCCGGTTTTCAAATTTGATTTTATCTAATATTGAAACGAGGATTTTTGGTTTTAATTATTTTTCCCTCCGAAAATATTTCACATTAAAATATATGAGAGGAGATAATATGACTTCTCTAAAATAAATGAAATATGGGAGGGAAAATATTAAAATCAAAATTTTGTTTTTATTTGGATTTTATTGCAATTTTATTTGCATTAGAAAAATTGCACGTTTTAAAAATTGCATTTTTGGGCCAAGAAAATGTTCATCTTGTTCTAAATATTTTATTTAGACGGTGAAAATTTGTTTTGGCATTTTTAGATTTTTATTTTATTTTCTAGGATTTTTTTATTTTCGACGGAATATTTTTTTTAAAAAAATCCCCGGGCGCCGACTGGGCCGAAAGCCCAGCCGAGCCGGCCCACCTCCCCGCGCGTCGTCTCCCCCAGGAGACCGAGCCGCCGCCGCCTCGGACAAGGAGTCTGGCCGGGACTCCTCCTTGCTGCCGCCTTGGCCCCTCCCCCAAGCCGCCGCCCCCTCCTTTAAATACCCCCCCACCGCCGCCACCACCCGTCGCCGCCGCCTCGCCGCCGCTACCATTGGCAACCATGTTTTTCCGTCCGACCTAATTATCTTGGAGTCACAAGGATTGGATGTGATATTAGGAATGGACTGGATGTCAAAGTACGGTGGAAGCATTGACTGTGTTAGTAGGTCAATTTGTCTCACCACCCCTGAGGGAAAAAGGATCAAGTACGTATCTAGGCATGCACCCAGAAGTAGCCAAGTAAACACCCTCACGGGAGTTGTTCAGGAGGAAGTGCATGTAGTAAAGGATTACCCGGATGTTTTTCCAGAAGAGTTACCAGGCATGCCACCGGATTGAGATATCGAGTTTTTGATAGAGCTATTGCCAGGCACAGGGCCAATATCCAAGAGACCCTACCGGATGCCCGCGAATGATCTGGAGGAGATTCATAAAGAGATCAAGGAGTTATTTGAGAAAGGTTACATTCGATGGAGTTCATCACCATGGGGAGCCCAGTGCTTTTGGTTGAGAATAAGGATAAGTCCCTAAGAATGGTTGTTGATTATCGAGCCTTGAATGAAGTGACGATCAAGAACAAGTACCCATTGCCGATGATCAATGATCTGTTTGACCAGGTGCAAGGAGCTAAGGTGTTTTCGAAGATCGATCTGCGATCAGGATACCATCAGTTGAAGATACGAGAGAAAGATATACCATAGACAGCATTCACCACACGGTACGGGTTATACGAATATACGGTCATGTCGTTTGGACTGACTAACACCCCTGCCTACTTCATGAGCATGATGAACAAGGTGTTCATGGAATATTTGGATATGTTTGTTGTGGTGTTCATTGATGATATAATGGTATATTCGAAGAATGAATAAGAGCACAAGGAGCATTTGAGATTAGTTCTCAAGAAACTCAGGGAACATCAGTTGTATGCCAAGTTCAACAAATGCGAGTTTTGGTTGAAGGAAGTCGGATTCCTTGGACATGTTATATCAGGAGAAGGTATAGCAGTAGACCCCACCAAGATTCAGTCAATCACTGAATGGTTGGCACCCACTTCAGTTAGCGAGATCCGCAGTTTTCTTGGACTCGCATGATATTATCGGAGATTCATTGAGAATTTTTCCAAAATTGTGAAGCCAATGACGAAGTTATTGAAGAAAGATACCAAGTTTAAATGGACGAAAGATTGCAAGGCAAATTTCCAGGAGCTGAAGAAATGTTTGACTACAACCCCAGTGCTGACACTACGAGATATACGTAAGGATTTCCAAGTGTATTGTGACGCCTCTCGCCTAGGACTTGGAAGTGTGCTTATGCAGGACAGAAGAGTTATTTCGTATGCCACATGAAAACTAAAACCACACGAGTTGAATTACGCTACGCATGATTTGGAGCTAGCAGCCGTAGTGCATGCGTTGAAGACCTGGAGGCATTACCTTATTGGAAACCATTGTGATGTGTACACAGATCATAAGAGTTTGAAGTACATTTTCACACAAAATGGACTGAACCTTAGGCAGAGGAGATGGTTGGAGCTCATAAAGGATTATGACATGAAGCTTCACTATCATCCAGGAAAGGCCACTGTCGTAGCACACGCTTTGAGCCGGAAGAGTTATGCTAATACCCTAGAGAGCACGGGATTGCCAAAGGAGTTAGCAAAGGATCTCCGGGAACTTCGATTGGCGATTGTTTCTAGAAGTTTTGTTGCAACAAAGGAGGTTCAGTCTACATTGTTAGGAAAGATTCGAGAAGCTCAGAAGGATGACAAAGAGATTGCCGAGATAAAGGAGAAAATAAGCGATGGAAAGGACAAAGGTTTTCGTGAGGATGAGCACGACACCTTATGGTTTGAGGGCCGTGTTTATGTGCCCAATAACACAGAGATCAGGAAATTAATACTACAGGAGGCTCATGACTCACCATACTCGATACACCCCGGAAACACCAAGATGTATTTGGATTTGAAGGAACATTTCTGGTGGACAGGGATGAAGAAGGATATCACCGAGTATGTAGCCGTATGTGATGTATGTTAGAGAGTGAAGGCAGAGCATCAAAAGCTAGCAGGATTGTTACAGCCTATGTCGATACCCGAATGGAAGTGGGATAAACTTGGCATGGATTTTATCACCGGATTGCCCAGGACCAAATCAGGTTATGATTCTATGTGGTTAGTAGTTGACCGCTTGACCAAAGTGGCACACTTTATCCTAGTGAAAACAACTTATACTAGTGCGAAGTTGGACAAGATATATATGACCAGGATCGTATGTCTGCATGGAGTTCTGAGGACCATCATATCAGATAGAGGAACATAGTTTACCTCAAAGTTTTGGCATCAGCTGCACCAGACTTTGAGAACGAGATTGAAGTTCAGTACAGCATTTCACCCGCAGACCGATGGACAGACCGAGAGAGTCAACCAGATTCTGGAGGATATGTTGAGAGCCTGTGCGCTAGATTATGGGTCTAGTTGGGATGGCAATCGGCCTTACGCAGAGTTCTCATACAACAATAGCTACCAAGCCAGTTTTAAGATGGCATCGTTCGAAGCCCTGTATGGACGAAGGTGTAGAACACCGTTGATGTGGGATGAAGTTGGAGACCGACAGTTGTTGGACCAGACTTGATCAAAGAGTCTGAGGAGAAAGTTAAACTGATTCGAGATAGACTGAAGATAGCCCAGTCCAGACAGAAGAGTTATGCAGATTCGAAACGCAAGGAGGTAACCTATGAAATTGGAGACAGAGCATATATGCGAGTATCACCTTTGCGAGGAGTGAAACATTTTGGAGTCAAGGGAAAGTTAGCCCCGAGATTTGTAGGACCATATCGTGTTTTGGAACGGATGGGAGAAGTTGCCTACAAGTTGGAGTTACCTGAAGGACTGTCAGGAGTTCACGATGTGTTTCACGTTTCCCAATTGAAGAAGTGCCATGCTGAGATGGCCGATATACCGCTAAGAGATACCATACCCTTGGAGGCGATTCAGTTGGACAATGATTTGACTTATGAGGAGAATCCAGTCAAGATTTTGGAGTTTGCTAGTCGAGTCACCCACAGCAAGGTTATTAAGTTTTGCAAAGTTCAGTGGAGCCACCATACCGAGGATGAAGCCACCTAGGAACGAGAGGATGATCTCCGCAAAGACCACCCGCACCTATTTTCTAGCCAACCTGAATCTCGAGGGCGAGATTCATCTTAAGGGGGGTAGGTTTGTAACATCCCCAATTTTCAATTTGGAATGTTATACATAGATCATTCTTGCATATCATATTTTATTGCATTTCGTCTCGTGATCCTTGAAATCCTAAGCAACTCAAGGACCCTCGGAGAGAGTTGGGGATTTTCCCGGTTTTCAAATTTGATTTTATCAAATATTGAAACGAAGATTTTTGGTTTTAATTATTTTTCCCTCCGAAAATATTTCATATTAAAATACATGAGAGGAGATAATATGACTTCTCCAAAATAAATGAAATATGGGAGGAAAAATATTAAAATCAAATTTTTGTTTTTATTTGGATTTCATTGCAATTTTATTTGCATTAGAAAAATTGCACGTTTTCAAAATTGCAATTTTTGGCCAAGAAAATGTTCATCTCATTCTAAATATTTTAATTAGACGGTAAAAATTTGTTTTGGCATTTTTAGATTTTTATTTTATTTTCTAGGATTTTTTTAGTTTCGGCGGAATATTTTAAAAAAATCCCCGGGCGCCGACTGGCCGAAAGCCCAGCCGAGCCGGCCCACCTTCCCGCGCGCCGTCTCCCCTAGGAGACCGAGCCGCTGCCGCGTCCGACGAGGAGTCCGGCCGGGACTCCTCCTAGCCGCCGCCTTGGCCCCTCCCCCAAGCCGCCGCCCCACCTCCATTAAATACCCCCCCACCGCCACCACCACCCGCCACCACCACCCGCCGCCGCCCCGCAGCCCCGCCCCTACCGCCGCTGCCGCGCCTCGCCGCCACCGCGCCGCCGCCTCACCCCTCTGCCTCTCCCGCGCCTCGCCGGACTGATGAGGTAGCCGTTCGCCGCCAGTTTTTTTTAGAAAACCAACTCCGTTTTTTCTAAAAAAAACACTAGTTCATTTTCTTTAGATCGGTTCGCTGGTTTTTTCCGGTTCTTCTCCTTAGCGGACATTCGTCCGTACGTTCGTTTTAATGAATGGTTTTCGCTCGTTAGTTACAGACAATGAACGCTCATTCGTTAGCCTTTTCGTCAGCTTTCTTTTATCGGATTTTTCCGCGATTATTTTTTATCACGATTTCTGATCCGATTTTCGTTCTAGTTTTTCTTTTCGCTCATTTGTCGGAATCAGGCGATTCAAGCGCCTAGATCTTCGTCTCGAGACCCTCTTTCTATTTAATCAACTTGAACAAGATTTTGCTACTGTAAAATTTGACCTAGGTCCATATTAGTAAACGGATCTTGTTTCTTTCGCCGTTTGAGTTTCGTTGCTCCGTTCGATTTGATTCTTTTTGCAAACCGGAGTTCTTAAGTTGAACTTTACGGTTAGATCTTCTTATTTGAGTTTTACCCGCACTTCTTTGCTTGATTGCTTATGTATGCTATTGTTTGTTTGCGATAGAATTCCTGGAGTGCGAAGCGTGTTATTTGGAGTCCCTAGGTTTCGCGGATCATCAGCAAGGCAAGTAACACTTTGATCATATTCCTTTATCAACCAGTTTTTATGCATTAGTTCCAATCCTCAAACATTGCATGGTTAGGATGTGATTAACATGTGGGTTGGGAAGTAGTTGATGAGGTAGAACCTATTGCCCTGTTATATTCAAACCTTGGGAGTTACTTCTACATATTGCTTATATTGCTATGCTATGCTCGTAGACGTGGTTTGGGTGAGTGAAATCCATGACAGATGTGAGATGGTTAAATAATGGTTTAACTTATGGTGGCAACTTGAATACACATCTGGGTGGATTGAGGCACCTGGAGTACCCAGTGTTGCCTGTAATTTTTTGGAATTCCCGGGGTTCCGTGTGATTTTCCTATGGACCGCCACCCAAGCTCAAAGGGAACTGAGATGATTCATGCTAGAAACTTCCGTATGCAGCCACAAGCTATTATGGGCTCTAGCATAGTTAAGTAAGTTACGTGAAGCTCTTGAAGAGGTGGATCAGAAGGTAGTGGGTTGTACGTTTGGTATGGTCTGCCCGGAGTAGAGAGTTAATGTTTCTGAAAGACTGTGTCTCGGTCATCCGTTTCTCAAACATCATGTAGTGCGAGAAATTCAACGGAGGCGATCGAGTCTTGTGGGGAAAAGTGCGCAAACCTCTGCAGAGTGTACAATCTAATCATGGTTAGCCGTGTCCCCGATTGTGGACATCTTGAGTATCTAGTACTTGGAGTATCTTAAGTATCTCATCACTTTTAACTTAATATTATTGGGTTGTTAATTACTTTAATTGGGATTGAGTTGGAGGAACCTTCTTAATGATGTTTCAATTACCATGATAGTTAAATTAAAATCTATTCCTTTGTTGTAGGGAAAAATTGGCTTTTCACAAAAACTATAACCATAGAGCTTTCCACCAGCCAAATATGCATGTAGTAATAGCATTATTCTGTTCTTGCTCTACTGTGTTACTTTGCCAGCATATTCCATGTGCTGACCCATTTTCGGCTGCAACGTATTATGTTGCAGACTTTTCAGAAGAGGAGTAAGGTTTGTTTGGTCGTTGCCGTGCAGCTCAACTATGCCGTTGGAGTTGATGGACTCACTTTATCTTCCAAGCCTTCCGCTGTTATCGTATTAGATGGCCTTAAGCCATATTTATTGTAATAAGTTCTCTTTGGAGACATTCGATGTAATAAGTGTGTGATTTCTACTCTGTTATGAATCCTCGAGTATTGTGTGTGTCAGCATTACCGATCTAGGGATGACACTGAAGCACAGAGACTTGACCGTTTGAGGTCGGGTCGCTACAAGATGGTATCAGAGCACACGCTGAGTGTAAGACACGACCACTAAGATAAAGCCATAGGTCACTCTTCTCTTCTCATTACTGACTCCTCTCCATTTTCTACTCTTTAGGATGGCGGACGCAAGGAACAAGTTTGCACAACCGGATGAAGAAGCACCTTTTGGACGACACTTGAAAGAAGTCACTAGGTACTTGAACATTGGAATACCAAGCTTCACCGGGACTTACAACGCCACTTGACCAGATGGATGATTCAAGTTCAAGTTCCAGGAAGGATCTTCACACCAGTCACTAAACCCATAGAGTTTTCCTTTGATGCACCAACCTGGAGTCTAGGAAAGAGTATGGCAGCTCACATCACCATGGGATGCATTGGAGAAGTTTACCAAAAGGAGCTTAAGGATACTGTCTATCAGATTTGTGGGCGCCGAGACGAGCAATGGGAGATGATCAGCACCAGGAAGGATAGATCAATTGCAGCTTTCATCCAGGAACTAAACCAGCACATTCGACGCCAGGAGAATCAGATGTGCGCAGGCATAATAGATCTGAAGAAGGCAATGACTAGGGTCACAGAACTGGAGGAAGAACTCAAGGCTACACGTGAAGATTATGAGGAAGAAATCATCGTACTAGTGGAGAAGAATGACGATCTGGAAAGGAAGCTAGGAGTATTCCTGGGAGACCCCGCACCAGTAGAAGAAGACGAAGAACCCAAGGAGATTCGCCCGGAGGACTACATCATCATCGACGACACCGACTCCGACCTTAGCGATGATGACTTTGAAGACGAAGCTGGAGCAGATATCATGGAGTCTTCAACCGAGGAATATTTTTAGTAGACCACCACATCAGTAGTAGTATTCCACCATGTAAATAGCGTAGTCCGAGCACTTTTGCGATAGTTCTAGACCGATTGTATGCCCTTGCTTGATTGATTGAGTGAAATGTTTGTGTTTGTCTCATGTGCATATGGGTAGTGCTTTCTCATTAGACCTCATTCTATTCTAATCACTCCCCTCTAAACCCATCAGATGCCTCCGAGACGTGACCCCGGATTTACCTTCCCACCGGAGCTCACTCAGTTGATCCAGCAACAGAATACCCTGATGCACTTGTTAGTCCAGAAACAA
>NC_041386.1:71367060-71429395 GCF_002162155.2 Triticum dicoccoides
CAACAACAACAACAACAACAACAACAACAACAACAACAACAACAACAACAACAACAACAACAACAACAACAACAACAACAACAACAACAACAACAACAACAACAACAACAACAACAACAACAACAACAACAACAACAACAACAACAACAAAAACAACAACAAAAACAACAACAACAACAACAACAACAACAACAACAACAACAACAACAACAACAACAACAACAACAACAACAACAATAACAATCCACCACCATCACCACCACCAGTTGACAACTTAGCTCGTTTTCTGAGGTTGCAGCCGCCGGTGTTTTCCAGTAGCACCGAGCCAATAGTAGCAGATGATTGGCTCCGTAGGATTGGAAGGGAGTTAACCACTGCAGGATGTACTGATGCTGAGAAGGTGTGTTTTGCCGCACATCAGTTGGATGGACCAGCAGCCTCATGGTGGGAGAATTACACTGTCACCTACCCTATAGCCATGGTGACATGGGACCAGTTTCAGCAAGCCTTCCGTACAACCCATGTCTCAACTGGAGCAATGAGTATGAAGAAGCGTGAGTTTTGCAACTTACGCCAGGGGAACCGTACTGTGGCTCAGTACGCGGATGAGTTTAGCAAGTTATCTCGCTATGCCCCTAATGATGTGGCCACAAATGCCGCAAAGCAGGAGAAGTTTATGGAAGGATTAAATGATGAGATGAGCATGCAGTTGATAGTGGCAACATTCAACAACTACCAGGAGTTGGTAGATAAGGCTCTTATGATTGAAGGGAAGCAGCAGCAGATTGAGAACCGTAAGAGGAAGTATGGACAAGGGAGGTATACCTCAGGAGCTCAATAGAAGCCTCACCTAACCCCGAATTCAGGAGGACTTGTTCATAACCATGGAGGCCACACCCATAATGGAGGAAGTAACCATAACCATACTGGCCCAAGTAATGGGAATGGGAATGGAGCAAGCAACAATCAGAACCACCCAATCCAGCCACACCCGCCAAGAGAGACCTAAGCCATGTTACTTGTTTCAAGTGCGGGAAGACTGGACACTATGCCACGGAGTGCCCTAAAGGGAAGAATGGAAACAGAAATGGGAGCGCTGGGAAGAAGCCAAATCCATTCAACAAAGGACAAGTGAACCACATTAACATGGAAGAGGTTGAAGAGCAGCCAGACGCGGTTATAGGTAAGTTTTAGGTTAAGTCATTTATCGCTCTTGTTCTTTTTGATACTGGTGCATCGCATTCATACATATCAAGGGAATTCGTGGATAAGTTTAAATTACGGACCCCAAACCCTTAGGACCCCTCTGTTAGTAAGTTCACCTAGAGCAGAGTATATGGCTAGTCGATGGTGCGACCAGATACCCTTAACCATTGGCAACCATGTTTTTCTGTCCGACCTAATTATCTTGGAGTCACAAGGATTGGATGTGATATTAGGAATGGACTAGATGTCAAAGTACGGAGGAAGCATTGACTGTGTTAGTAGGTCAATTTGTCTCACCACCCCTGAGGGAAAAAGGATCAAGTACATATCTAGGCATGCACCCAGAAGTAGCCAAGTAAATACCCTCACGGGAGTTGTTCAGGAGGAAGTGCCTATAGTAAAGGATTACCCGGATGTTTTTCCAGAAGAGTTACCAGGCATGCCACCGGTCGAGATATCGAGTTTTTGATAGAGCTATTGCCAGGCACAGGGCCAATATCCAAGAGAACCTACCGGATGCCCGCGAATGATCTGGAGGAGATTAAGAAACAGATCAAGGAGTTATTGGAGAAAGGTTACATTCGACGGAGTTCATCACCATGGGGAGCCCCAGTGCTTTTTGTTCAGAAGAAGGATAAGTCCCTAAGAATGGTTGTTGATTATCGAGCCTTGAATGAAGTGATGATCAAGAACAAGTACCCATTGCCGATGATCAATGATCTGTTTGACCAGCTGCAAGGAGCTAAGGTGTTTTCGAAGATCGATCTGCGATCATGATACCATCAGTTGAAGATACAAGATAAAGATATACCAAAGACAGCATTCACCACACGGTACGGGTTATACGAATATATGGTCATGTCGTTTGGACTGACTAAGCCCCTGCCTACTTCATGAGCATGATGAACAAGGTGTTCATGGAATATTTGGATAAGTTTGTTGTGGTGTTCATTGATGATATAATGGTGTATTCGAAGAATGAAGAAGAGCACAAGGAGCATTTGTGATTAGTTCTCGAGAAACTCAGGGAACATCAGTTGTATGCCAAGTTCAGCAAATGCGAGTTTTGGTTGAAGGAAGTCACATTCCTTGGACATGTTATATCAGGAGAAGGTATAGCAGTAGACCCCACCAAGATTCAGTCAGTCACTCAATGGTTGGCACCCACTTCAGTTAGCGAGATCCACAGTTTTCTTGGACTCGCAGGATACTATCGGAGATTCATTGAGAATTTTTCCAAAATTGCGAAGCCAATGACGAAGTTATTGAAGAAAGATACCAAGTTTAAATGGACGGAAGATTGTGAGGCAAGTTTCCAGGAGCTGAAGAAACATTTGACTACATCCCTAGTGCTGACACTACCAGATATACGTAAGGATTTCCAAATGTATTGCGACGCCTCTCGCCTAGGACTTGCAAGTGTGCTTATGCAGGATGGAAGAGTTATTTTGTATGCCTCACGACAACTAAAACCACACGAGTTGAATTACGCTACGCATGATTTGGAGCTAGCAGCCTTAGTGCATGTGTTGAAGACCTGGAGGGATTACCTTATTGGAAACCATTGTGATGTGTACACGGATCATAAGAGTTTGAAGTACATTTTCACACAGAAGGGACTGAACCTTAGGCAGAGGAGATGGTTGGAGCTCATAAAGGATTATGACATGAAGCTTCTCTATCATCCAGGAAAGGCCAATGTCGTAGTAGACGCTTTGAGCTGGAAGAGTTATGCTAATACCCTAGAGAGCACGGGATTGCCGAAGGAGTTAGAATAGGATCTCCGGGAACTTTGATTGGAGATTGTTCCTAGAGGTTTTGTTGCAACAATGGAGGTTCAGTCTACATTATTGGGAAAGATTCGAGAAGCTCATAAGGATGACAAAGAGATTGCCGAGATAAAGGAGAAAATGAGCGAAGGAAAGGCCAAAGGTTTTCGTGAGGATGAGCACGACACCTTATGGTTTGAGGACCGTGTTTCTATGCCCAATAACACAGAGATCAGGAAATTAATACTACGGGAGGCTCATGACTCACCATAGTCGATACACCCCGGAAACACCAAGATGTATTTGGATTTGAAGGAACGTTTCTGGTGGACAGGGATGAAGAAGGATATCGCCGAGTATGTAGGTGTATGTGATGTATGTCAGAGAGTGAAGGCAGAGCATCAAAAGCCAGCAGGATTGTTACAGCCTATGCCGATACTCGAATGGAAGTGGGATAAACTTGGCATGGATTTTATTACCGGATTGCCCAGGACCAAATCAGCTTATGATTCTATATGGGTAGCAGTTGACCACTTGACCAAAGTGGCACACTTTATCCTAGTGAAAACAACTTATACCAGTGCGAAATTGGCCAAGATATATGTGACCAGGATCGTATGTCTGCATGGAGTTCCGAGGACCATCGTATCAGATAGAGGAACACAATTTACCTCAAAGTTTTGGCATCAGCTGTACCAGACTTTGGGAACGAGATTGGAGTTCAGTACATCATTTCACCCGCAAACCGATGGACAGACCGAGAGAGTCAATCAGATTCTGGAGGATATGTTGAGAGCCTGTGCGCTAGATTATGTGTCTAGTTGGGATGACAATCTGCCTTACACAAAGTTCTCATACAACAATAGCTACCAAGCCAGTTTGAAGATGGCACCGTTCGAAGCCCTGTATGGACGAAGGTGTAGAACACCGTTGATGTGGGAAGAAGTTGGAGACCGACAGTTGTTTGGACCAAACTTGATCAAAGAGTCTGAGGAGAAAGTTAAACTGATTCGAGATAGACTAAAGATAGCCCAGTCCAGATAGAAGAGTTATGCAGATTCAAAATGCAAGGAGGTTACCTATGAAGTTGGAGACAGAGCATATCTGCGAGTATCATGTTTGCGAGGAGTGAAACGTTTTGGAGTCAAGGGAAAGTTAGCCCCGAGATTTGTAGGACCGTATCGTGTTTTGGAATGGATGGGAGAAGTTGCCTACAAGTTGGAGTTACCTGAAGGACTGTCAGGAGTTCACGATGTGTTTCATGTTTCCCAATTGAATAAGTGCCATGCTGAGATGGCCGATATACCGCTAAGAGATACCGTACCCTTGGAGGCGATTCAGTTGGACAATGATTTGACTTATGAGGAGAAGCCAGTCAAGACTTTGGAGTTTGCTAGTCGAGTCACCCGCAGTAAGGATATTTAGTTTTGCAAAGTTCAGTGGAGCCACCATACCGAGGATGAAGCTACCTGGGAACGAGAGGATGATCTCCGCAAAGACCACCCGCACCTATTTTCTAGTCAACCCGAATCTCGAGGGCGAGATTCATCTTAAGGGGGTAGGTTTGTAGCATCCCAAATTTTCAATTTGGAATGTTATACATAGATCATTCTTGCATATCATATTTTATTGCATTTCGTCTCATGATCCTCGAAATCCTAAACAACTCAAGGACCCTCGGAGAGAGTTGGGGATTTCTCCGGTTTTCAAATTTGATTTTATCAAATATTGAAACGAGGATTTTTGGTTTTAATTATTTTTCCCTTCGAAAATATTTCATATTAAAATATATGAGAGGAGATAATATGACTTCTCCAAAATAAATGAAATATGGGAGGAAAAATATTAAAATCAAAATTTTGTTTTAATTTGGATTTTATTGCAATTTTATTTGCATTAGAAAAATTGCACGTTTTCAAAATTGCATTTTTGGGCCAAGAAAATGTTCATCTCGTTCTAAATATTTTATTTAGAAGGTGAAAATTTGTTTTGGAATTTTTAGATTTTAATTTTATTTTCTAGGATTTTTTTTACTTTTGGCGGAATATTTTAAAAAAAATTCCCCGAGCGCCGACTGGCCGAAAGCCCAGCCGAGCCGGCCCACCTCCCCGCGCGCCGTCTCCCCTAGGACACCGAGCCGCCGCCGCCTCGAACGAGGAGTCCGGCCGGGACTCCTCCTCGCCGCCGCCCCACCACCTTTAAATACCCCCCCCCAACCGCCACCACCACCCTCCGCCGCCCGCAGCCCCGCCCCTGCCGCCGCTGCCGCGCCTCGCCGCCGCCGCGCCGCCGCCTCACCTCGCCTCCGCTCCCGCGTCTCGCCGGACTGACGAGGTAGCTGTTCGCCGCCAGTTTTTTTAGAAAATAGACTCGGTTCTTTTAAAAAAAACCTAGTTCGTATTTTTAGATCGGTTCGCCGGTTTTTTCCGGTTCTTCTCCTTAGCGGACGTTCATCTGTACGTTCGTTTTAACGAACGGTTTTCGCTCGTTAGTTACAGACAACGAACGCTCGTTCGTTAGCCTATTCGTCGGCTTTCTTTTATCGGATTTTTCTGTGATTATTTGTGATCGCGATTTCTGATCCGATTTTTGTTCTAGTTTTTCTTTTCGCTCGTTTGTCGGAATCAGGCGATTCAAGCGCCTAGATCTTCGTCTCGAGACCCTCTTTCTGTTTAATCAACTTGAACAAGATTTTGCTACTGTAAAATTTGACCTAGGTCCATATTAGTAAATAGATCTTCTTTCTTTCGCCGTTTGAGTTTCGTTGCTCCATTTGATTTGATTCTTTTTTGCAAACCGGAGTTCTTAAGTTGAACTTTCTGGTTAGATCTTCTTATTTGAGTTTTACCCGTGCTTCTTTGCTTGATTGCTTATGTATGCTATTGTTTGTTTGCGATAGAATTCCTGGAGTGCGAAGCGTGTTATTTGGAGTCCCTAGGTTTTGCGGATCATCAGCAAGGCAAGTAACACTTTGATCATATTCCTTTATCACCCAGTTTTTATGCATTAGTTCCAATCCTCAAACATTGCATGGTTAGGATGTGATTAACATGTGGGCTAGGAAGTAGTTGATGAGGTAGAACCTATTGCCCTGTTATATTCAAACCTTGGGAGTTACTTCTACGTATTGCTTATATTGCTATTTTATGCTCGTAGACGTGATTTGGGTAAGTGAAATCCATGACAGATGTGAGATGGTTAAATAATGGTTTAACTTAAGGTGGCAACTTGAATACACATCTGGGTGGATTGAGGCACCTAGAGTATGCCTGTATTTTTTGGAAATCACGGGGTTCCGTGTGATTTTCCTATGGACCGCCATCCAGGCTCAAAGGGAACTGAGATGATTCATGCTAGAAACTTCCGTGTGCAGCCACAAGCTATTATGGGCTCTAGCATAGTTGAGTAAGTTACGTGAAGCTCTTGGAGAGGTGGATCAGAAGGTAGTGGGTTGTACGTTTGGTATGGTCAGCCCGGAGTAGAGAGTTAATGTTTCTGAAAGACTGTGTCTCGGTCATCCGTTTCTCAAACATCATGTAGTGCGAGAAATTCAATGGAGGCGATCGAGTCTTGTGGGGAAAAGTGCGCAAACCTCTGCAGAGTGTACAATCTAATCATGGTTAGCGTGTCCCCGGTTGTGGACATCTTGAGTATCTAGTACTTGGAGTATCTTAAGTATCTCATCACTTTTAACTTAATATTGTTGGGTTGTTAATTACTTTAATTGGGATTGAGTTGGAGGAACCTTCTCAATGATGTTTCAACTACCATGATAGTTAAATTAAAATATATTCTTTTCTTGTAGGGAAAAATTGGCTTTTCGCAAAAACTGTAACCATAGAGCTTTCCACCAGCCAAATATGCATGTAGTGATAGCATTATTCTGTTCTTGCTCTACTGTGTTACTTTGCCAGCATATTCCATGTGCTGACCCGTTTTCGGGCTGCAACGTATTATGTTGCAGACTTTTTACAAGAGGAGTAAGGTTCGTTAGGTCGTTGTCGTGCAGCTCAACTATGTCATTGGAGTTGATGGGCTCACTTTATCTTCCAAGCCTTCAGTTGTTATCGTATTAGATGGCCTTAAGCCATATTTATTGTAATAAGTTCTCTTTGGAGACATTCGATGTAATAACTGTGTGATTGCTACTCTGTTATAAATCCTCGAGTATTGTGTGTGTCAGCATTACCGATCCAGGGATGACACTGAAGCACAGAGACTTGACCGTTTGAGGTCGGGTCACTACAATATCTTTTATGTAATCTGAAATGTGCTCCCGTGAAATTTCAGGACTTTTGGAGATGTGCAGAATAGGTCTCTAATATTTGCTCCTCTTCCAGCCCAAAATTCCAGCTGTCGGCATTCTCCCTCTTCATGTAAACCTTGTAAAATAAGAGAGAATAGGAATAAGTATTGTGATATAAGGTGTAATAACAGTCCATAATGCAATAAATATCAATATAAAAGCATGATGCAAAATGGACGTATCAGTTCCCACATGTTCCACGATGATCTCATCGGATGAACCACGATGTCGGGGATTCAATCAATCCCGTATACAATTCCCTTTGTCCATCGGTATGTTACTTGCCTGAGATTCGATCATCGGTATCCCCATACCTCATTCAATATCATTACCAGCAAGTCTCTTTACTCGTTCCATAATGCATGATCCCGTGACCAACTCTTTAGTCACATTGAGCTCGTTATGATGATGCATTACCGAGTGGGCCCAGAGATACCTCTGTGTCATACGGAGTGACAAATCCCAGTCTCGATTCGTGTCAACCCAACAGACACTTTCGGAACCTGTAGTGCACCTTTATAGTCACCCAGTTATGTTGTGATGTTTGATCCACCCAAAGCACTCCTACGGTATACGGGAGTTGCACAATCTCATGGTCTAAGGAAAAGATACTTGACATTAGAAAAGCTCTAGCAAACAAACTACACGATCTTGTGCTATGCTTAGGATTGGGTCTTGTCCATCACATCATTCTCCTAATGATGTGATCCCGTTATCAACGACATCCAATGTCCATGGTTAAGAAACCACAACCATCTATTGATCAACGAGCTAGTCAACTAGAGGCTCACTCGGGACATGTTGTGATCTATGTATTCACACATGTATTACGGTTTCCAGTTAGTACAATTATAGCATGAACAATAGACAATTATCATGAATAAGGAAATATAATAATAACCATTTTATTATTTCCTCTAGGGCATATTTCCAACAATCTCCCACTTGCACTAGAGTCAATAATCTAGTTACATTGTGATGAATCAAACACCCATAGAGTTCTGGTGTTGATCATGTTTTGCTCGTGGAAGAGGTTTAGTCAACGGATCTGCAACATTCAGATCCATGTGCACTTTACAAATATCTATGTCTCCATCATGAATAAATTCACGAATGGAGTTGAAGCAACGCTTGATGTGTCTGGTCTTCTTGTGAAACCTGGGCTCCTTGGCAAGGGCAATAGCTCCAGTGTTGTCACAAATGAGAGTCATCGGGCCCGACACATTGGGAATGACTCCTAGGTCGATGATGAACTCCTTCATCCAAACTGCTTCCTGTGCTGCTTCCGAGGCAGCTATGTACTCTGCTTGACATGTAGATCCCACCACGACGCTTTGCTTGCAACTACACCAGCTGACTGCCCCACCATTCAAAATGTACATGTATCCGGTTTGTGACTTGGAGTCATCCAGATCTGTGTCAAAGCTAGCATCGACATAACCCTTTACGATGAGATCTTCGTCACCTCCATAAACGAGAAACATATCCTTAGTCATTTTTAGGCACTTCAGCATATTATTGACCGCTGTCCAGTGTGCCATACCGGGATCACTTTGGTACCTCCCTACCAAACTTAAGGCAAGGTTCACATCAGGTCTGGTACACAGCATGGCATACATAATAGAGCCTATGGCTGAGGCATAGGGGATGACACTCATCTTTTCTCTATCTTCTGCCGAGGTCGGGCATTGAGCCATGCTCAACCTCACACCTTGCAACACAAGCAAGAACCCCTTCTTGGACTGATCCATATTGAACTTCTTCAATATCTTGTCAAGGTATGTTCTTTGTGAAAGACCAATGAGGCGTCTCGATCTGTCTCTATAGATTTTGATGCCTAATATGTAAGTCTCCAAGGTCCTTCATTGAAAAACACTTATCCAAGTAGGCCTTTATGCTTTCCAAAAGTTCTATATCATTTCCCATCAATAGTATGTCATCCACATATAATATGAGAAATGCTACAGAGCTCCCACTCACTTTCTTGTAAACACATGCTTCTCCATAAGTCTGCATAAACCCAAACGCTTTGATCATTTCATGAAAGCGAATGTTCCAACTCCGAGATGCTTGCACCAGCCCATAGATGGAGCGTCGGAGCTTGCATACCTTGTCAACATTCTTAGGATCAACAAAACCTTCCGGCTACATCATATACAATTCTTCCTTAAGGAAACCATTAAGGAATGTCGTTTTGATATCCATTTGCCATATCTCATAATCATAGAATGCGGCAACTGCTAACATGATTCGGACGGACTTCAGCTTCGCTACGGGTGAGAAGGTCTCATCGTAGTCAATCCCTTGAACTTGTCGATAACCTTAGCGACAAGTCGAGCCTTATAGACGGTCACATTACCATCCGCGTCAGTCTTCTCCTTAAAGATCCATTTATTCTCTATGGCTTGCCGATCATCGGGAAAGTCTGTCAAAGTCCATACTTCATTTGATCCTATCTCGGATTTCATGGCCATTTGTTGGAATCCGGGCATGCCATCGCTTCTTCATAGTTCGAAGGTTCACCGTTGTCTAACAACATGATTTGCAGGACAGGGTTACCGTACCACTCTGGTGCAGAACGCGTCCTTGTGGACCTACGAAGTTCAGTAGCAACTTGATCTGAAGTTTCATGATTATCATCATTAACTTCCTCCCACTTACTTCTTTTGAGAGAAACTCTTTCTCCAGAAAGGATCCATTCTTGGCAACAAAGATCTTGCCTTCGGATCTTAGGTAGAAAGTATACCCAATAGTTTCCTTAGGGTATCCTATGAAGATGCATTTTTTTGACTTGGGTTCGAGATTTTTAGGTTGAAGTTTCTTCACATAAGCATCGCATCCCCAAACTTTCAGAAACGGGAGCTTAGGTTTCTTCCCAAACCACAATTCATATGGTGTCGTCTCAACAGATTTCGACGGAGCCCTATTTAAAGTGAATGTGGCGGTCTCTAAAGCATGACCCAAAAATGATAGCAGTAGATCGGTAAGAGACATCATAGATCGCACCATATCCAATAGAGTGCGATTACGACGTTCAGACACACCATTATGCTGAGGTGTTCTAGGCGGCGTGAGCTGTGAAACAATTCCACATTTCCTTAAGTGCATGCCAAACTCGTGACTCAAGTATTCCCCTCCACGATCTGATTGTAAGAACTTTATTTTCCTATCACGTTGATTCTCCACCTCACTCTGAAATTCCTTGAATTTTTCAAAGGTCTCAGACTTGTGTTTCATTAAGTAGACATACCCATATCTGCTTAAATCATTAGTGAGGATGAGAACATAACGATAGCCAACGCGAGCCTCAACGCTCATTGGACCACATACATTAGTATGTATGATTTCCAATAAGTTGGTTGCTTGCTCCATTGTTCCAGAGAATCGAGTCTTGGTCATTTTGCCCATGAGGCATGGTTCGCATGTGTCAAATGATTCATAATCAAGAGACTCCAAAAGTCCATCTGCATGGAGTTTCTTCATGCGTTTGGCACCAATGTGACCAGGGCGGCAGTGCCACAAGTATGTGGGACTATCATTACCAACCTTACATCTTTTGGCATTCACACTATGAATATGTGTAACATCACATTCGAGATTCAGTAAAAATAAACCATTGACCAGCGGGGCATGACCATTAAACATATCTCTCATATAAATAGAACAACCATTATTCTCGGATTTAAATGAGTAGCCATCTCGCATTAAACGAGATCCAGATACAATGTTCATGCTCAAAGCTAGCACTAAATAACAATTATTGAGGTTTAAAACTAACCTCGAAGGTAGATGTAGAGGCAGCGTGCCGACGGTGATCACATCGACCTTGGAACCATTCCCGACGCACATCGTCACCTCATCATTCGCCAGTCTCATCAATAACATGTATATCACATATACCTTTGGCGTTGCTGGCCTTCTTATCCGCTAAGTACTTGGGGAAGTTCCGTTTCCAGTGACCATTTCCCTTGCAATAAAAGCACTGAGTCTCGGGCTTGGGTCCATTCTTTGGCTTCTTCCCAGCAACTGATTTACTGGGCATGGCAACTCCCTTGCTGTCCTTCTTGAAGTTCTTTTTACCCTTGCCTTTCTTGAAACTAGTGGTCTTATTCACCATCAACACTTGATGTTCCTTTTTGATTTCCACCTCCGCTGATTTCAGCATTGAATATAACTCAGGAATGGACTCCTCCATCCCTTGCATATTGTAGTTCATCACAAAGCTCTTGTAGCTAGGTGGAAGCGACTAGAGGATCTTGGTAATGACCGAGTCATCTGGAAGATTAACTCCCAGCTGAGACAAGCGGTAGTGCAACCCAGACATTTCGAGTATATGCTCGCTGATAAAACTGTTTTCCTCCATCTTACAACTGTAGAACTTGTTGGAGACTTCATATCTCTCGACCCGGGCATGATCTTGGAAAACCATTTTCAGCTCTTGGAACATCTCATATGCTCTGTGCTGCTCAAAACGCTTTTGGAGCCCCGGTTCTAAGCTATAAAGCATGCTGCCTTGAACCAAGGAGTAATCATCACTACACGACTGCCAGGCATTCATAACATCTTGAGTTGCTGGGAAAATGGGTGCGTCACCTAGCGGTGCTTCAAGGACATATGCTTTCTTGGCAGCTATGAGAATGATCCTCAAGTTACGGACACAATCCATATAGTTGCTACCATCGTCTCTCAGCTTGGTTTTCTCTAGGAACGCGTTGAAGTTGAGGGCGACATTAGCATGGGCCATATGATCTACAAGACATATTGTAAAGATATTTTAGACTAAGTTCATGATAATTAAGTTCATCTAATCAAATTATTTAATGAACTCCCACTCAGACAGACATCCCTCTAGTCATCTAAGTGATACATGATCCGAATCGACTAGGCCATGTCCGATCATCACGTGAGACGGACTAGTCATCAATGGTGAACATCTCCATGTTGATCGTATCTACTATACGACTCATGTTCGACCTTTCGGTCTCTCGTGTTCCGAGGCCATGTATGTACATGCTAGGCTCATCAAGTCAACCTAAGTGTTTCACTTGTGTAAATCAGGCTTACACCCGTTGTATGCGAATGTTAGAATATATCACACCCGATCATCATGTGGTGCTTCAAAACAATGAACCTTCGCAATGGTGCACAGTTAGGGGGAACACTTTTCTTGAAATGTTAGTGAGGGATCATCTTATTTATGCTACCGTCGTTCTAAGCAAATAAGATGTGAACATGTCAAACATCACATGCAAATCATGAAGTGACATGATATGGCCAATATCATCTTGCGCCTTTGATCTCCATCTTTGAGGCGCGGCATGATCACCTTCATCACCGGCATGACACCATGATCTCCATCATCGTGTCTTCATGAAGTTGTCTCGCCAACTATTACTTCTACTACTATGGCTAACGGTTAGCAATAAAGTAAAGTAATTACATGGCGTTTTCGTTGACACGCATGTCATACAAGAAATTAAGACAACTCCTATGGCTCCTGCCGGTTGTCATACTCATCGACATGCAAGGCGTGATTCCTATTACAAGAACATGATCAATCTCATACATCACATATATCATTCATCACATCCTTTTGGCCATATCACATCACATAGCATACCCTACAAAAACAAGTTAGACGTCATCTAATTGTTGTTGCATGTTTTACATGGCTGCTAAGGGTTTCTAGCAAGAACGTTTCTTACCTACGCAAAAGCCACAACGGTGATATGCCAATTGCTATTTACCCTTCATAAGGACCCTCTTCATGCATCCGATCCGACTAAACTGGGAGAGACAGACACCCGCTAGCCACCTTATGCATCAAGTGCATGTCAGTCGATGGAACCAGTCTCACATAAGCGTACGTGTAAGGTCGGTCTAGGCCGCTTCATCCCACAATGCCGCCGAATCAAGATAAGACTAGTAATGGTAAGCAAATTGAACAAATCATCACCCACAACTACTTTGTGTTCTACTCGTGCATAGAATCTACGCATAGACCTAGCTCATGATGCCACTGTTGGGGAACGCAGTAATAATTTAAAATTTTCCTACGTGTCATCAAGATCAATCTAGGAGATGCTAGCAACGAGAGAGAAGGAGTGCATCTTCATACCCTTGAAGATCACTAAGCGGAAGCGTTACAAGAATGCGATTGATGGAGTCGTACTCGCGGTGATTCAAATCACGGAAGATCCGATCAAGCACCGAACGGACGGCGCCTCCGCGTTCAACACACGTACAGCTCGGGGACGTATCCTCCTTCTTGATCCAGCAAGGGGAGAGTAGAAGTTGAGGGGGAACTCCGGCAGCACAACGGTGTGGTGGTAGTGGAGCTCGTGGTTCTCCGGCAAAGCTTCGCTAAGCACTACGGAGGAGGATGAGGTGTTGGAGGAGGGAGGGGCTGCGCCAGGGAAGGGGTGCGGCTGCCCTCCCACCCCCCCCCCTCTATTTATAGGGTGAAGGGGAGAGGGGTCAGCCTCCCTATATGCATCTAGAGGGGGGCGGCGGCCAGGGGGGAAGACTTGCCCCCCAAGCAAGGTGGGAGGCGCCCCCTCCCCTTAGGGTTTCCAACCCTAGGCGCCTTGGGCCCTTGGGGGCGCACCAGCCCACTAGGGGATGGTTCCCTCCCATATTCAGCCCATTAAGTCCCCCGGGGAAGATGGCCCCACCAGATGGACCCCCGGACACCTTTCGGTGGTCCCAGTACAATACTGATAACCCCCGAAACTAATCCGCTGACTGAAACTGGACTTCCCATATATAAATCTTCACCTCCGGACCATTCCGGAACTCCTCGTGACATTCGAGATCTCATCCGGGACTCCGCAAAACCTTTGGTAACCACATACAATTTCCCGTAACAACTCTAGTGTCACCGAACCTTAAGTGTGTAGACCCTATGGGTTCGGGAACCATGTAGACATGACCGAGACATCTCTCCGGCCAATAACCAACAGCGGGATCTAGATACCCATGTTGGTTCCCACATGTTCCACGATGATCTCATCAGATGAACCACGATGTCGGGGATTCAATCAATCATGTATACAATTCCCTTTGTCCAACGGTATGTTACTTGCCCGAGATTCGATCATCGGTATCCCCATACCTCGTTCAATATCATTGCCAGCAAGTCTCTTTACTCATTCCGTAACGATGATCCCATGACCAACTCTTTAGTCACATTGAGCTCGCTATGATGATGCATTACCGAGTGGTCCCAGAGATACCTCTTCGTCATACGGAGTGACAAATCCCAGTCTTGATTCGTGCCAACCCAACAGACACTTTCGGAGATACATGTAGTGCACCTTTATAGTCACCTGGTTACGTTGTGATGTTTGATACACCCAAAGCACTCCTACGGTAACCGAGAGTTGCATAATCTCATGGTCTAAGGAAACGATACTTGACATTAGAAAAGCTCTAGCAAACGAACTACACTATCTTGTGCTAGCTTAGGATTGGGTCTTGTCCATCACATCATTCTCCTAATGATGTGATCCCCTTATCAGCGACATCCAATGTCCATGGTTAAGAAACCACAACCATCTATTAATCAACAAGCGACTCAACTGGAGGCTCAGTGGGGACATGTTGTGATCTATGTATTCACACATGTATTACGGTTTCCGATTAATCCAATTATAGCATGAACAATAGACAATTATCATGAACAAGGAAATATAATAATAACCATTTTATTATTACCTCTAGGGCATATTTCCAACATTCGTACCATCCTATAGTTGACTGATGTCTTCTTCATTGTGCAAACAAAGATCTTGCTGTTATTCGTCGCAAGTTTCTTTATCCTAACAATCTTTCTAAGTTTCTTGACTTGACTGATATTCATGGACATCTCATTTCCCCATATTCAAAATGGGATGAACGGTGGGTCTAAGCCTATTACAGCAGGACCTACATGTGCAAGACCAAATTGTAAGAAACCTAAATATTATAATGATTCCTGCAACTGCACAATAATGTGCTATTAGTGAAAGGACCATGCATGTGCAAACCTCGATGGTAAACCATAGTGTCTCCCATTGTTTCCCTACAACACATATAAGGAAGATCTTGATCAGGTTAACTGAGAGTTGCCATACTATCAGTAGAATATGTATTCAATACAGCCAAATTTAATTATTTCTCACATGCATAACAATACAAAATTGTACCCACAACAAATGAAAATCAAATTGCAGAATTGAACCAAACAGTTAACTGGACAGCAGACCGAATGAACCAAAATAGTTAACTGAGCACGACATTGCAGAATAGAACATATACTAGAAGATAAGATAGTTAATGAAACCAAGAATGCTTGAGAACAGTACAAAATGTAGCAATTGTTGGACCAAACTGTTAACTGGACATTACATTCTAGAATATCAGATTGCATATTAACATTACAGATGACAAATCACTAGAAGTCATTAATGGTGGCCTCGAGAAAACAACATGAACTATATTTTAAAGTAGACAACCGCGTGGCGGTGTCGACGGTGGCCTCGAAAGTGAGGTGCTCCTCCAAGATCTGACGGTCGGCACGCATGGCAGCCATAGCGACCTCGTCCGCGCATGCGACCGCGATTTGTTTCTTCGCTGCCAGATGCTACTGAGCTCCACATTATACCATGCGCAAAATGGCTGTGGGCGGCGCTTAATCTGAGGATGGGGCCAGTGATTTTGGCGGAAGGTGTCGTGCTATCGGTCGGGGCATGTGGGATGGGGGAGGAGGAGGATGGTGTGGGTGGGGTGTGGTTTACCTGACCATATCGACGAGGCCGCATAGCAAGAAGAAGGGTTCCGGTGAGGAGGCGGCGCTGCAAGAAGAAGGGTCACCGGCGAAGAGGCGACGCTGCCAGTAAGCAGCAACGTAAGTTTGAACTTGGAAAGCAAGGAAGAAGGCTTTTGGTGGGGGGAGATAGATCTTTCCATGGTGGCAGAAATTTTTTCACTCGGCGCCGTGAGAAACTGGCGCACGAGTGTGGTTCAAGCGCAGGCGATGGACTGTAGACAACAAAGCTTCCTGCGTAAGCCAGACAAGACGGTGCACCAAGATATCTTATATCGCATCCCACACGATTTTTGCTAGTAATCTATTTGTGGTATACCTGATTTTTTCATTCTGTTTTGAAAGACAAAATAGTGTTACAGAGGGAAAGGATGGTGTTTGAATTGCTAGAACATTTATCTACAGTGAACATGCAACTATATGAGTGTCGTCTTAAAATTTGGAATTATTCTAGGTTCGTTTAGCATTTTTATACATTAATTCAGTTTCTAGGCATTTAATGAGCATAATTCAAATTTGCACTACAAGCACATGCTCCAGTGCACCAAAGTTTGTTGAAAAATCACATGTGTGTCTTTGGGTGAATTTATAGGTCCCATGCAAGAATTGGAATGAAATTCAAACATCTGGGCATGATGGCTCGCCCAAAAACATTGAGAAATTTGGTTTTTAAATTCGTGTAAATCTCAAACTCGCCTGAAAATCATGAAACTTGGCATGGTGTCATTTCATGGCACCAACATACCGTGGTAAAAAGATTGGCCGAATTGGGACATGTTTTGGTATAAGCTTCTTGTAAACTGGAGCTTCTCTCAAGAAGGCGTGTGGTTTCGAGAGGGAACGTGTCACCTTTGTGTGCGAAACGACATACGCTGCCCCCCCTTTGATTTTTTACAGAGCAAACATAGAATTATATGGGTGTCGTGTTAAAATTTGGAATTATTCTAGGTTCGTTTGGCCCCTTTTATGCATTAATTGAGTTTCTGGGCATTTAATGTGAATAATTCAAATTTGAACTACAAGCACATACTCCAGTGCACCAAGGTTGGTTGAAAAATCACATGTGTGTCCTTGGGTGAATTTCTAGGTCCCATGCAAGAAATGGCAATGAAATTCAAACATCTAGGCGTCGTGGCTCGGCCGGTAACATTGAGAAACTTAGTTTTTTAAATTCCTATAAATTCAAAACTTGCCTAAAAATCATGAAACTTGGCATGGTGTCATTTCATGGCACCAACATACCGTGGTAAAAAAATTGGCCAAATTGGGACAAGTTTTGGTATAAGCTTCTTGCAAATCTGAGCTTCGCCCAACAAGACTCGTGGTTTCGAGAGGGAACGTGTCACCTTTGTGTGCGAAACGACATACGCTGCCTCCCGCCCCCTTGATTTTTTATAGAGGCAACATAGAACTATATGAGTACCATGTAAAAATTTGGAATTATTCCGGGTTCATTTGGCCCTTTTATACAATAATTGAGTTTCTGAGCATTTAATGTGCATATTTCAAATTTGACCTATAAGCACATGCTCGAGTGCACCAAAGTTGGTTGAAAAATCACATGTGTGTCTTGGGTGAATTTCTAGGTCCCATGCAAGAAACGGGAATGAAATTCAAACATCTGGGCATCGTGGCTCGGCCGGAAATATGTAGAAACTTGGTTTTTTAATTCCTGTAATCCAAAACATGCATGAAAATCATGAAACTTGGTATGGTGTCATGACGTGGCACCAACATGCTATGGTAATTTTTTTGGCTGAATTGGGACAAGCTTTGGTATAAGCTTCTTGCAAAATGGAGCTTCTCTCAAGAAGGTTTGTGGTTCCGAGAGGGAACGTGTCACCTCCATGTGTGAAAAACGACATACACTGCCTTCTCCCACCTAAATTTTTTTACACAAGCAGCTTAGACCAAATAGGAGTTCCGTGCTAAATTTTGGAATTATTCCGGGTTCATTTGGCCTTTTTTATACATTAATTGAATTTCCAGGCATTTAATGCACATAATTCAAATTTGAATGACAAGCACGCTCCAGTGCATCAAAGTTAGTTGAAAATCATTTATGTGTACTTGGGAAAATTTCGAGGTCTCATGCAAGAAATGGGAATGTAATTCAAACATCTGTGCGTCTTGGCTCGGCTAGAAACAATGAGAAACTTGGTTTTAAAATTCCCGTAAATCCAAAACTCGCATGGAAATCATGAAAGTTGGAATGGTGTCATGACATGGCACTGCTACCTCTTGAGCATGCGTTGGTTTTCCCTTGAAGAGAAAAGGGTGATGCGGCAAAGTAGCGTAAGTATTTCCCTCAATTTTGAGAACCAAGGTATCAATCCAGTAGGAGACAACGCACAAGTCACCTAGTACCTGCACAAACAATCAAGAACCTTGCAACCAACGCGATAAAGGGGTTGTCAATCCCTTCACGGTCAAGTGAGATCTAATAAAGATAGTAAAGTAAATATTTTTGGTATTTTGTTATATAGATTGGAAAGTAAAGATTGCAAAATAGTAAACAAGATGTGATGTAAATAAAAGAGATGCAATATAATAAGAAAGAGACGCAGGGGGCATAGGTTTCACTAGTGGCTTCTCTCAAGATAGCATGTATTACGGTGGGTGAACAAATTATTGCCGAGCAATTGATAGAAAAGCGCATAGTTATGAAGATATCTAAGGCAATGATCATGAATATAGGCATCACGTCTGTGTCAAGTAGATCGAAATGATTCTGCATGTACTACTATTACTCCACACATCAACCGCTATCTAGCATGCATCTAGAGTATTAAGTTCATAAGAACAGAGTAACACATTAAGTAAGATGACATTATGTATAGAGATAAACTCAAGCAATATGATATAAACCCCACTTTTTATCCTTGATGGAAACAATACAATACGTGTCTTGCTGCCCCTACTTTCACTGGGAAAGGACACCGCAAGACTGAACCCAAAGCTAAGCACTTCTCCCATTGCAAGAAAGATCAATCTAGTAGGCCAAACTAAACCGGTAATTCGAAGAGACTTGCAAATATATCAAATCATGCATATAAGAATTCAGAGAAGAACCAAATAATATGCATAGATAATCTTGTTCATAAACCTACAATTCAACGAATCTCGGCAATCACACCGCAAAAGAGTATTACATCGAATAGATCTCCAAGAACATCGAGGATAACTTTGTATTGATAATCAAAGAGAGAGAAGAAGCCATCTAGCTTATAACTATGGACCCGAAGGTCTGTGGTAAACTACTCACGCTTCATCGGAGAGGCAATGGTGTTGATGTAGAAGCCCTCCATGATCGATTCCCCCTCCAGCAGATCGCCGAAAAAGTCCCCAAGATGGGATCTCACGGGTACAGTAGGTTGCGGTGGTGGAAAAGTGGTTTCATGGCTCTCCACGATGTTTCTAGGGTATAAGAGTATATATAGGAGAAATAAGTACGTCGGTGGAGCTACGAGGGGCCCACGAGGGTGGGGGCGCGCCTACCCCCCTGGGCGCGCCCTCCTACCTCGTGGCCGCCTTGTGGAGTTCCAGACTTCGATTCCAAGTCTTCTGGATTGCTTTCGGTCCAAGAAAGATCATCGCGAAGGTTTCATTTTGTTTGGTATTCCTTTTCTGCGAAACTCTAAAATAGGCAAAAAGAAACAGAAACTGGCACTCGGCCTCCGGTTAATAGGTTAGCCCCAAAAATAATATAAGCCCATTAAACATCCAAAACAGATAATATAATAGCATGGAATAATCAAAAATTATAGATACGTTGGAGACGTATCAAGCATCCCCAAGCTTAATTCCTGCTCGTCCTCGAGTAGGTAAATAATAAAAATAGAATTTTTGATGTGGAATGCTACCTATCATAATTATCAATGTAAATTTCTTTACTGTGGCATTAATGTTCAGATTCGAAAGATTCAAAACAAAATTTTAATATTGACATAAAAATAATAATACTTCAAGCATACTAATAAAGCAATCATGTCTTCTCAAAATAACATGGCCAAAGAAATCTATCCCTACAAAATCATATAGTCTGGCTATGCTCTATCTTCATCACACAAAATATTTAAATCATGCACAACCCCAATGACAAGCCAAGCAATTGTTTCATACTTTTGATGTTCTCAAACTTTTTCAATCTTCACGCAATACATGAGTGTGAGCCATGGACATAACACTATAGGTGGAATAGAACGGTGGTTGTGGAGAAGACAAAAAGGAGAAGATAGTCTCACATCAACTAGGTATATCGATGGCTATGGAGATTCCCATCAATAGATATCAATGTGAGTGAGTAGGCATTACCATGCAACGGATGCACTAGAGCTATAAGATTATGAAAGCTCAAAAAGAAACTAAGAGGTGTGCATCCAACTCGCTTGCTCACGAAGACCTAGGGCATTTTGAGGAAGCCCGTCATTGGAATATACAAGCCAAGTCCTATAATGAGATATTCCCACTAATATATGAAAGTGACAATATAGGAGACTCTCTATCATGAAGATCATGGTGCTACTTTGAAGCATGAGTGTGGAAAAAGGATAGTAGCATTGCCCCTTCTCTCTTTTTCTCTCATTTTTTTATTTGGGTCTTTCTCTTTTTTATGGCCTCTTTTTTTATCCCCTTTTTTTATTTTTCATCCGGAGTCTCGTCCCGACTTGTGGAGGAATCATAGTCTCTATCATGCTTTCCTCACATGGAACAATGCTGTAATAATGATGACCATCACACTTTTATTTACTTACAACTCAAGAATTACAACTCGATACTTAGAAAAAATATGACTCTATGTGAATGCCTCTGGCGGTGTACCGAGATGTGAATGAATCAAGAGTGACATGTATGAAAGAATTACGAAGGTGGCTTTGCCACAAATATGATGTCAACTACATGATCATGCAAAGCAATATGACAATGATGAAGTGTGTCATAATAAATGGAACGGTGGAAAGTTGCATGGAAATATATCTTGGAACGGCTATGGAAATGCCATAATAGGTAGGTATGGTGTCTGTTTTGAGGAAGGTAAATGGTGGGTTTATGGTACCGGTGAAAGTTGCGCGGTACTAGAGAGGCTAGCAACGGTGGAAGGGTGAGAGTGCGTATAATCCATGGACTCAACATTAGTCATAAAGAACTCACATACTTATTGAAAAAATCTATTAGTTATCAAAACGAAGTACTACGCACATGCTCCTAGGGGGATAGATTGGTAGGAAAAGACCATCGCTCTTCCCCGACCGCCACTCATAAGGAAGACAATCAAAAAATAAATCATGCTCCGACTTCATCACATAACGGTTCGCCATACGTGCATGCTATGGGAATCACAAACTTTAACACAAGTATCTCTCAAATTCACAACTACTCAACTAGCATGACTCTAATATCACCATCTTCATATCTCAAAACAATCATAAGGAATCAAACTTCTCGTAGTATTCAATGCACTTTATATGAAAGTTTTTATTATACCCATCTTGGATGCCCATCATATTAGGACTAATTTTATAGCCAAAGCAAATTACCATGTCGTTCTAAAAGACTCTCAAAATAATATAAGTGAAGCATGAGAGTTCAATAATTTCTATAAAACCACCACTGTGCTCTAAAAAGATATAAGTGAAGCACTAGAGCAAAATTATCTAGCTCAAAAGATATAAGTGAAGCACAGAGAGTACTCTAATAAATTTCGATTCATGCGTGTCTCTCCCAAAAGGTGTGTACAGCAAGTATGATTGTGGTAAACTAAAAAGCAAAGACTCAAATCATACAAGACGCTCCAAACAAAACACATCTCATGCGGTGAATAAAAATATAGCCTCAAGTAAAGATACCGATAGACGAAGACGAAAGAGGGGATGCCTTCCGGGGCATCCCCAAGCTTAGGATTTTAGTTGTCCTTGAATTTTACCTTGGGGTGCCTTGGGCATCCCCAAGCTTAGGCTCTTTCCACTCATTATTCCAAAATCCATCAAATCTTTACCCAAAAACTTGAAAACTTCACAACACAAAACTTCAACAAAAATCTCATGAGCTCCAAATAAACCACCACTTTAAGGTACTGTAATGAACTCATTCTTTATTTATATTGGTGTTAAACCTACTGTATTCCAACTTATCTATGGTTTATACCCCCCGATACTACTCATAGATTCATCAAAATAAGCAAACAACACACGAAAAACAGAATCTATCAAAAATAGAACAGTTTGTAGCAATCTGTAACTTTAGAATACTTCTGTAACTCCAAAAATTCTGAAAAATTAGGACGGCCTGAGAAATTTGTATATTGATCTACTGCAAGTGGAGTAGGTATTTTATCGCTCTCTGGTAGAAAAATGAAAATTAATTTTGTGAGTGTAAAAGTTTTTGTTTTTTACAGCAAGATCAAACAACTATCACCCAAGAAGATCCTAAAGGCTTTACTTGGCACAAACACTAATTAAAACATAAAAAACACAATCATAACAGAAGCTAGATGAATTATTCAAAGCAAAACATGACCTAAAAAGCAAGAGCAAAAATAAAATTGGGTTGCCTCCCAACAAGCGCTATTCTTTAAAGCCATTAAGCTAGGCATCTATAATTTTAATGATGCTCACATGAAAGATAGAAATTGAAACACGAAGGGAGCATCATGAAGCATATGAAAATCACATCTAACTCTAACATACTTCCTATGCATAGGAATTATATAAGCAAACAAATTATCAAGACAAGCAAAAAACTAGCATATGCAAGGAAGGAGAAAGAAACAATAGCAATCTCAACATAACGAGAGGTAATTTAGTGACACGAAAATTTCTACAACCATATTTTCCTCTCTCATAATAATTACATGTAGGATCATAATAAAATTCAACAATATAGCTATCACATAAAATTTTCTCTTCATGATCCACATGCATGCAAAGTTGACACTCTTCCAAAATAGTGGGATTATCATAAAATAAAGTCATGACCTCTCCGTACCCACTTTTATCAAAAACTTCATAAGATTGAACATTATCCAAATATGTGGGATCTAAAGTTAACACTCTTCCAAACCCACATTCAGTATTATTGCAAGCATTATTATCAATCTCATATTCATCATGGGGCTTAAATAAATTTTCGAGATCATAAGAAGAATCACCCCAATCATGATCATTGCAACAAGTAGTAGACATAGCAAAATTAGCATCCCCAAGCTTAGGGTTTTGCATATTATTAGCACAATTGACATTAATAGAATTTATAGTAACATCATTGCAATCATGCTTTTTATTCAAAGATCTATCGTGAATCACTTTATAAAGCACTTCATCGCAATTTTCAGATTCACAAATTTCAAGCAAAACTCCATAAAGATAATCTAGTGCACTCAACTCACTAGCAATAGGTTCATCATAATTGGATCCTTTAAAAAGGTTAGCAAGTGGATGGGGATCCACAAACTCTTAGCAAGCAAAGATGCAAGCAAAAAGAAGGCACATGGTAACACAAGATCGAACGGAAGAAGGGCGAAAGAAAAGGGCAAATCTTTTTGAAATCCATTTTAGAAGTGGGGGAGAGGAAAATGAGAGGCAAATGGTAAATAATGTAATGCAGGGGATGAGAGTTTATGGTGGGTACTTGGTATGTCTCGGCTTGGCATAGATCTCCCCGGCAACGGCGCCAGAAATCCTTCTTGCTACCTCTTGAGCATGTGTTGGTTTTCCCTTGAAGAGGAAAGGGTGATGCAGCAAAGTAGCGTAAGTATTTCCCTCAGTTTTGAGAACCAAGGTATCAATCCAGTAGGAGATAACGCACAAGTCACCTAGTACCTGCACAAACAATCAAGAACCTTGCAACCAACGCGATAAAGGGGTTGCCAATCCCTTCACGGTCACTCGCAAAAGTGAGATATAATAAAGATAGTAAAGTAAATGTTTTTGGTATTTTTGTTATATAGATTGGAAAGTAAAGATTTCAAAATAGTAACGAGATGCGATGTAAATAAAAGAGATGCAATATAATAAGAAAGAGACCCGGGGGTCATAGGTTTCACTAGTGGCTTCTCTCAAGATAGCATGTATTACAGTGGGTGAACAAATTACTGCCGAGCAATTGATAGAAAAGCGCATAGTTATGAAGATATATAAGGCAATGATCATGAATATAGGCATCATGTCCGTGTCAAGTAGATCGAAACGATTCTGCATCTACTACTATTACTCCACACATCGACCGCTATCCAGTATGCATCTAGAGTATTAAGTTCATAAGAACAGAGTAACGCATTAAGCAAGATGACATGATGTAGAGGGATAAACTCAAACAATATGATATAAACCCCATCTTTTTATCCTCGATGGCAACAATACAATACGTGCCTTGCTGCCCCTATTGTCACTGGGAAAGGACACCGCAAGATTGAACCCAAAGCTAAGCACTTCTCCCATTGCAAGAAAGATCAATCTAGTAGGCCAAACTAAACCGATAATTCGAAGAGACTTGCAAAGATATCAAATCATGCATATAAGAATTCAGAGAAGAACCAATTAATATGCATAGATAATCTTGTTCATAAACCCACAATTCATCAGATCTCGGCAAACACACCGCAAAAGAGTATTACATCGAATAGATCTCCAAGAACATCGAGGAGAACTTCGTATTGAGAATCAAAGAGAGAGAAGAAGCCATCTAGCTAATAACTATGGACCCGAAGGTCTGTGGTAAACCACTCACGCTTCATCGGAGAGGCAATGGTGTTGATGTAGAAGCCCTCCGTGATCGATTCCCCATCTGGCAGATCGCCGGAAAAGGCCCCAAGATGGGATTTCACGGGTATAGAAGGTTGCGGTGGTGGAAAAGTGGTTTTGTGGCTCTATGTGATGTTTCTAGGGTATAAGAGTATATATAGGCGAAAGAAGTACGTCGGTGAAGCTACGAGGGGCCCACGAGGGTGGGGGCGCACCTACTTCCCTGGGCACGCCCTCCTGCCTCATGGTCGTCTTGTGGAGTTCCAGACTTCGACTCTAAGTCTTCTGGATTGCTTTCGGTCCAAGAAAGATCATCGCGAAGGTTTCATTCCGTTTGGAGTCCATTTGGTATTCCTTTTCTGCGAAACTCTAAAATAGGCAAAAAAAACAGAAATTGGCACTGGGCCTCCGGTTAATAGGTTAGTCCCAAAAATAATATAAAAGAGCATATTAAATCCCATTAAACATCCAAAATAGATAATATAATAGCATAGAACAATCAAAAATTATAGATACGTTGGAGATGTATCAGGCACCAACATGTTGTAGTAAACTTTTTGTCCGATTTGCGAAGGCGCACACATTAACAATCAACAAAGTCATTTTGGAACAAGTGATGTCACGTTAAAATCGGAAACACAAGTATTATTGAAACCGTGGGCGTTCTACTTACCATTTACGTGCCGCCACACGTCCCCTTTTTTTATTGGATAGGAGGTACCGTGCGGGGTAGCTATTTGAGTATGAGAGGCGTGCGATCACACCCCTGTGCATGCTCATCGGGAGAAGAGCCCTTTGACCTCTATCCGCCGCCCACCTCTCTCCCAACGTCTCCATTAATGGCGCCGGAGCCCCTGTTTAATGTTGTGGCTATTTCTCACTCCACTGAGATTTAAGAGAGAAAAAGGAAAATCTAAAAATAAAGTTTTGCACGGATCTTGATTTAAGATCCGACGGACCTATATTGCATCGACTGCGACTTATAGCAAGACTAATGAATATAAGGACGATGACAGTGGATAATAATTGTCTTACATATTTAGGAAGATAATTAAAAAGCCACATGTGGCAATGCCTGAAATACACAAGGGCAAAAGAAGAAGGAAGACACAGACAACGATTTGGCTCACTAATTTCTACTTCCATGATGCGTTGCTGCAGGCCTCAGAGACTAGTTCCCGTGGCGAGCAGCGATGAGCTCTTTCGTGTCCTCAAGACACTGCTTGAGAGCATCCATGGATTCCTTCATCAGCCTTTGGCGCTCGATGCAGAGCATGACATTCTCGTCCATAAGTTTCTTGACGATGACACCGAACCTTTTCAACAAGGCAGTGGTCTCCTCGTGCTGCTTTGTCGTTCTAGCGATCTTAGCCCTCAGCAGGTCGCGCTCGGTGCAGAGCTTCGCTTTGTCCTCCCCTAGACCCCGGATGATGCTGGTAGCATTTTCAAACGAGGCATTCATCTCGTCCTGTAGCTTCATCCATTCGGAGATCCGACCCATCAGGTCATCGAGCATAGCGCACATGCGCCTATGAGAGTCCTCGCCTACCCATGAGACATTTTCCCAGGCCGCGTGGCGCGGGAGGACATCTCTACTGCATTCGCGGCGTGGCGGGACATCTCTGTTGCTTCTGCTGCGTGGCCGGACCAGTCTGCTGCATCGACAGCGCGGTGGGACCTCTCTACTGCTTTGGCGGCATGGCGAAACCTCTGTGCTGCTAGGCGGCGCGGCGGGACATGTCGACTGCTTTCACGGTGAGGCGGGACATCTCTTGTGCTTCCGCTTCCATGCTCGCCTCTCTCTGGTAGTAATCTCTCGACCCAAAACTCATGCGGACCATGGCAGACGCAAGGGGACAACGATGAATGACTTGTTTGTTTTTGTGGATGAGGAGTTGAGGAGGAATGTGCAGTCATCTTTGAGTAGGTAGTATTTATAACCGAGTACTAATACGCTCCTAAGTGGGAAATCGTTTAGGTTTTAACCGGTGTGAACAGGTTTGTAATTAAATATAGTGTGGTAGTAGTTTGGAATGTGACGGGACGCATGCTCAAAATTTATTGACGGTTCTATAATTTCTAAGTGCGGCACTATTCCCAGACAGCCTAAAGTGGGACGCGTTCTCGGCCGCATACGTGGCATTTGCACCATAGGGTGCACTGCAATCGGCAATGTCAGCACACGTCTTGTTCCATCAACCATGTGCGCTCATTATTACCATCGTGCATGCTTCTTTTAATTAGAACGTGTGTCTGTCTAGCACAGACACACGTTGATCTGTCTAACTGTTTCTGCTTGTTGTGGCTAATCGCAATCAGTCTATCCGTGTGAAGTGTATGTCGTCAATCACAGATACCTTGATCTGGCTGACTGTTTCTGTTGTGTTACCTAACCACAAACAGTTCATCCGTCTGAAGTGTATGCCCTCAATCGCACACACCTTCATCTGGCTGCCCATTTCTGTTGTTCCGCTTCATCACAAATAGTTCATTGGGGTGAACTATATGTCGTATATCGCACACATCTTGATCTGGCTACTCATTTCTGTTGTTCTATCTCATCGCAAACAGTTCGTATGGATCAACCATGTGCCCCGCGTCGCACACACAACTAAAATTTAAACCATGTTTGATTTATTCTTCATCACAAACATTTTGCATCTTTTTTGATGGTTTTTTTAAATGACCGTTTGCAATTAATGCATCACACACAGTTTCGCCAAAGGGTTTCTGATCATAGTGTCGCGTTAGCAGCATCCTGCAGTAGTGCAAAAACAGGCAAAAAAACAGCAACTGGCACTTGGCACTAAGTTAATAGGTTAGTCCAAAAAATGATATAATATTCCATATAATTGCATATAAAACATCCAAGATTGACATTATAATAGCATGGAAAAATTAAAAATTATAGATACGTTTGAGATGTATCACGTAGTAGTACTTTGCTTCAAGGGCTAATAAACTTTCGCAATAAGTATGTGAGTTTTTATGACTAATGTGAGTCCATGGATTACACGCACGGTCACCTTTCCACAATTTTCTAGCCTCTTCGGTACCGTGCATTGTCCTCTCTCACCTTGAGAGTCGGTGCAAACTTCGCCGACACATCCAAACCCCATGATATGATACGCTCTATCACACATAAGCCTTCTTATATCTTCCTCAAAACAGTCACCTTACCTACCTATCATGGCATTTCCATAGCCATTTCGAGATATATTGTCATGCAACTTCCACAGTTTTGTTATTATGATATACACCTTCATTGCCATATTGATTTGCATGATCATATAGCTGACAACGTATTTGTGGCTCAGCCACTGTTGATCATTATCGTACATGTTATGCTAGCATCATTGCACATCCTGGTACAGTGCCAGAGGCATTCATATAGAGTCATATATTTTAGTTTTATCGAGTTGTAAGTAAATAGAAGTGTGATGATCATCATTATTCGAGCATTGTCCGAGTGAGGAAAAAAGAGAGGCCAAAAAGAGCCCCAAAAAATGAAAAAAAAGAAGGGGCAATGTTACTATCTTTTTCCACACTTGTCCTTCAAAGTAGCACCATATTTTTTCATATAGAGAGTCTCCTATGTTGTCACTTTCATATACTAGTGGAATTTTTCATTATAGAACTTGGGTTGTATATTCCGATGTTGGGATCCGATGAATTGTGGGTTTGTGGTTGATAACCCACAAGTATAGGGGATCGCAATAGCTTTCGAGGGTAGATTATTCAACCCAAATTTATTGATTCGACACAAGGGGAGCCAAAGAATATTCTCAAGTATTAGCAGCTGAGTTGTCAATTCAACCACACCTGGAAACTTAGTATCTGCAGCAAAGTGTTTAGTAGCAAAGTAATATGATACTAGCGGTAGCGGCAACAAAAGTAAAGATAGCAAAAGTAATGTTTTTGGTATTTTGTAGTGATTGTAACAGTAGCAGCGGGAAAGTAAATAAGCGTAAACCAGTATATGGAAAACTCGTAGGCACCGGACCAGTGATGGATAATTATGCCGGATGTGGTTCATCATGTAACAGTCATAACATAGGGTGACACAGAACTAGCTCCAATTCATCAATGTAATGTAGGCATGTATTCTGTATATAGTCATACGTGCTTATGGAAAAGAACTTGCATGACATCTTTTGTCCTACCCTCCCGTGGCAGCGGGGTCCTATTGAAATCTAAGGGATATTAAGGCCTCCTTTTAATAGAGAACCAGAACAAAGCATTAGCACATAGTGAATACATGAACTCCTCAAACTATGGTCATCACCGGGAGTGGTCCCGATTATTGTCACTTTGGGGTTGCCGGATCATAACACATAGTAGGTGACTATAGACTTGCAAGATAGGATAAAGAACTCACATATATTCATGAAAACATAATAGGTTCAGATCTGAAATCATGGCACTCGGGCCCTAGTGACAAGCATTAAGCATAGCAAACTCATAGCAACATCAATCTCAGAACATAGTGGATACTAGGGATCAAACCCTAACAAAACTAACTCGATTACATGATAAATCTCATCCAACCCATCACCGTCCAGCAAGCCTATGATGGAATTACTCACGCACGGCGGTGAGCATCATGAAATTGGTGATGGAGGATGGTTGATGATGACGACGGCGACGAATCCCCCTCTCCGGAGCCCCGAACGGACTCCATATCAGCCCTCCCGAGAGGTTTTAGGGCTTGGCGGTGGCTCCGTATCGTAAAACGCGATGATTTCTTCTCTCTCATTTTTTTTCTCTCTGAGGGAGTCCTGGATTAGGGGGTGTTCGGGTAGCCGGACTATACCTTCAGCCGGACTCCAGGACTATGAAGATACAAGATTGAAGACTTCGTCCCGTGTCCGGATGGGACTTTCCTTGGCATGGAAGGCAAGCTTGGCGATGCGGATATTCAAGATCTCCTACCATTGTAACTGACTCTGTGTAACCCTAACCCTATCCGGTGTCTATATAAACCGGAGGGTTGTAGTCCGTAGGACATCAACTCCATATACAACAATCATACCATAGGCTAGCCTCGAGGGTTTAGCCTCCTTGATCTCGTGGTAGATCTACTCTTGTACTGCCCATATCATCAATATTAATCAAGCAGGAGTAGGGTATTACCTCCATCGAGAGGGCCCGAACCTGGGTAAAAACATCGTGTCCCTTGTCTCCTGTTACCATCTGGCCTTGACGCACAGTTCGGGACCCCCTACCCGAGATCCACCGGTTTTGACACCGACATTGGTGCTTTCATTGAGAGTTCCTCTGTGTCGTCGCCTTTAGGCCCGATGGCTCCTTTGATCATCAACATCAATGCGGTCCAGGGTGAGACTTTTCTCCCCGGACAGATCTTCGTCTTCGGCGGCTTCGCACTGCGGGCCAATTCGCTTGGCCACCTGGAGCAGATCGAAAGCTACGCCCCTGGCCATCAAGTCAGGTTTGGAAGCCTAAACTACATGGCAGACATCCGCGGAGATTTGATCTTCGACGGATTCGAGCCACAACCAAGTGCGCCGCACTGTCTCGCGCGGCATGATCTAGCTCTGTCACCGAATAGTATCCCGGAGGCCGCAAACGCACCAGCTCTGACCCTTAATTCGGAGCCAGTTGTGTCAATCGAGGATGAGCGGTTGCACGTCACCTCGGGGGCTGCGATCTCAAAGGCGATCGAGCCGAACGCCGGCCCCACACTCCGCGTGACTCACGACTCCGAGGATCCGGACTCCTCTCCGGACTCCGAACCCCCCGCGCCCCTGCCGATCGAATCCGATTGGGCGCCAATAATGGAGTTCACCGCCACGGACATCTTTCAGCACTCGCCTTTTTGTGATATCCTGAATTCTCTCAAGTCTCTCTCTTTATCAGGAGAGCCCTGGCCGAACTGTGGTCAGCGAGGATGGGATATGGACGATGAAGAAATTCAAAGCCCACCCACCACCCACTTGGTAGCCACTGTCGACAATTTAAACGACGTGCTCAACTTCGACTCCGGAGACATCGACAGCATGGATGACGATGCAGGAGATACCGATGAACCAACGCCCATAGGGAATTGGACAGCCACCTCATCTCATGATGTATACATGGTGGATACCCCTAAAGGAAGCGACAACGAGGAAAAAGGGGATGGAACGGGAGATCGACCCCCCGAAAAGCAATCAAAGTGTCGACGTAAACGCCGACCCAAGCCCCGCCTCGATAAAAATCCAGCCATAGAGCAGGACCAGCCGGTAGACGACGAGCAGGCCTTAGAGCAACCGTCCAAACAGGGCAACACGGATAGAGAAACCGAACATCCCTCCTCCGGCGAAAACGGCATTCCGGACGACCTCACGCCAGATAAACCCATGGAGCAGAAGAATCTCCACGAGAGGCTCGTTGCAACTGCACGCAGCCTGAAAAAGCAGAAGCAGAAGCTAAAAACAGCGGAAGATGCACTCCGGATTAGATGGAGCAAAGTAATCAATACCGCAGATAAATACGGCGACGGTCACCACACTAAAAGCTATTCGAAAAGAAAGCTATTGCCTGAATTCGACGAAGAGGCCCTAGAGCCCTCACATTCAAAAAATAAGAAAGCCACACGATCAGATAGACGACCCCATAAAGCGGCAAGCGGCGCCGCACTTAAATCGGCATACGACCCACCTAAGGATTCGCATCATGGCCCAGTTAGGTCCATTTATGGGCCAAGAAAGCAAGCTCTCGTAAGCAACGCAATAAAGCCATCATCAGAGTCCGGCACACCCAAATACAGGGGCGCCGCACACCCCCTATGTTTCACCGATGAGGTCCTGGACTATGAATTTCCAAAGGGATTCAAACCCTTAAACATAGAGGCATATGATGGAACAACAGACCCTGGAGTCTGGATCAAGGATTATATCCTCCACATACACATGGCTAGAGGAGATGATCTCCACGCCATAAAATATTTACCCCTTAAGCTTAAAGGGCCAGCCCGGCATTGGATTAAAAGCCTTCCTGAAAACACAATTGGAAGTTGGGAAGAGCTCGAGGGTGGTTTCTGAGCAAATTTTCAAGGGACCTATGTCCGCCCCCGGATGCAGATGATCTCAGTCACATAACTCAACAGCCCGGAGAATCAGCTCGGCAGTTCTGGAATAGATTCCTCACTAAAAAGAATCAGATAGTCGACTGTCCGGACGCTGAAGCCTTAGCAGCTTTCAGGCATAACGTCCGAGACGAATGGCTCGCCAGACACCTCGGCCAAGAAAAGCCAAGAACAATGGCCGCATTAACAAGCCTCATGACCCGCTTTTGTGCAGGAGAGGACAGCTGGTTGGCAAGGTGCAGCCCCAGCGACCCAAGTACATCCGAAACCAGGGATGGAAACGGAAAACCACGACGCAACAAGGACCGTCGCCGGACTAAGGAAAAAAGTCCGAAGAGCACGGCAGTCAATGCCGGATTGAAAGGTTCACGACAAAATCAGACAAAACCACCCCTCCAGGATAACAGGGACGATCCATCCAACTTAAATAAAATCCTGGACAGGATATGTCAGATACACAGTACTCCCGGGAAGCCTGCTAACCATACCCACAGAGATTGTTGGGTTTTCAAACAATCCGGCAGACTCAATGCCAAACACAAGGGGCTCAACACACCAAGCGAAGACGAGGACGAACCCCAAAAGCATAGCACCAGGAAACAAAAGAACTTTCCACAAGAAGTAAAAATAGTGAACTTACTTCACATAACAAAACGTGCGGCGCCCATAAAGGTACGCACCACACGACCTATCCCCAAAGGGTCCCGCCACTAGTTGTCAAAACCAATCATCTTCGATCAGCTAGATTATTCTAGAAATATCAAGAGTGCAGGCTGGACTGCCTTGATACTCGATCCAATAATTGGCGGACTCCGGTTTTCAAATGCCCTTATGGACGGCGGCAGTGGACTAAACCTGATATATCATGATACAATCCATCACATGGGGATAAACCCAGCAAGAATCCGCCGCAGCAAAACCTCCTTTCAAGGGGTAACACCTGGTCCGGACACCCATTGTATGGGTTTTCTCCGGCTCAAAGTTATATTCGGCTCTGCCGATAACTTCCGCCGTGAAAAGCTGACCTTCCATATCATCCCGTTCTCAAGTCGCTATCAAGCACTACTGGGACGCGAAGCTTTCGCCCGCTTTAACGCAATACCGCATTATGCATCTCTCACGCTTAAGATGCCCGGTCCACGAGGCATCATCTCTTTGAAAGGGAAGCACTAAAGTGCGCCTCCCCAAGCGGAGGACTGTGCGGCCGCTTTGACAGCCCCACAGTAAAATGGCATCACCGGCCAAAAAACTTCGAAATAGGTCATTAAAGACCACGAACGCGGATAGACGAGTTCGGGACAAAATCATCATTGATGCGGGCTTAGTGGCCATATACCCCCACTAGGGGCTCCATGCATATACAATAAGAGACAATAAAGCTCAACTTTATATATTTTACTTTATACTTTGTTTATTTTAAACTTTTGTTCGGCACGACCCGTTTTCAACTCAGTTCCTCTCTTTTATAGATGAACATCGTGTGGCGCCCGTCCAGGATACGGCACAACGGAGACATAGGCGCAGACGTGCAGTAGGGACCTGTCCTAAAGGATTCTTTTTAGATTAAGACCCTGCGTAAACCTTTTTTACTATCTCTTGTTGCTACACATCCCCTGGTTCTTTCTGACATAACCAAGGAGGAGGCTGGCGTCTTGGCATGTGGCCACGTCAGAATTTTTTGCACGTACCTGGACACTAGGGGCTTTTTTAATAAAGAGTGTTGTTTCGCCCGCACTCATAAAGACCGAACACCTTAGGGAGTGTTCGGAGTCGCGAGTTTTGGCATTATATGCATCAGCTCTGAATCATGTCTTTGGTCAAATGTTGGGTTGCCCGGCTCCTGAGTTCGGCTACCTTATGTTCCGCTCTATCGGCTAAGGTAGCACCAGGAGAACTACCGTGATTGTGCCGCGGTTCGGCCGGGCGAGCACCTCAGTAGAGAAAGCCGAAAACTGACTGTCATGATGTAGCGTGAGACTGGTCAGCCACTCGATGACCTATCAGAATCTATCGGATTCCTCCGCTTTAACAAAGGGCCGCTTCCTAGTCAGGCACATACGCGCCCCGAACTCGAGCGAGCGCAGTCGCCACCAAGGGGCTACCTAAATAGTCTCACTGTCAAGCTCCTATGGCTAAGTGAAAGTGTTAAAGCATTATAGTCCGGTTGCCTGGCCTGCTGCGCTATCACCTCCTTTGTAGGACCAAGACGTTGGGTTAAGTGTGAAAATGCGTCTTCTGCGAGCACCCCCGCACTATGTGCGTGGGGGCTGAAGCCAACGACTGCAATCTTTCAGATTTTGTATATATATATCTTAAAACGGCCGCACAGGAGGTGTTCCCAATACTTGAAGGCACAAGTATAAAAAGGCCACTACTGTTTATCAAAATATTACTTTATAATTACATATGCTATCATAACATAGCATCTTTCAAGCACTGCGTCTCTATTACACGAGCGCCTTCAAGGACTTCCTGAAAATAGTGCTCGGAGGATACTCGGCTTTTGTCCGAATCTCGGGACGCAACAACGATGGTCTCCATCTCTGCCCAGTATGTCTTGACATGGGCAAGAGCCATCCTTGCGCCCTCTATGCATGTTGACCTCTTCACTGCATTAATACGCGGCACCGCGTCAAGGAATTGCTGCACCAAGCTGAAATAACTCTTCGGCTCCGATCTCCCCGGCCACAAATGACCCATGACGTACTTCATGGCGAGTCCGGAAAACCTATTCAGTTCGGCCCATTGAGCCAAACGATCGTCCACTGCCAGTGGACGCTCTGGATTGTGAAACTGCGACCAGAAAAGCTTTTCCACTTCGTGATCTTTCTAATCCCAAAAGTGTTCGGTCGCATCAGCAGCACTCGCTGCCAAATCCAGATAGGTATCCTCCACACTCCACATCCGGTCCAACGGAGCAAACTTTGGATCGCAAAATTTCCTTCGCAGCATAAAGGGCTTCCCAGCCACAATCTGTTCGGCCTGACACAGCTCCTCCTTCGCAGCTCTCATCACAGAGCGTGCGTCCTTGGCATTGGCAACGGCCTTCTCTAAGTCCGTCTATTTCGCCTAGTCTTCTTTCTCAAGAAGTCTGCAACGGTCTGCAGCACTCTTTAACTTTTTGGCCATCTCGGCCATCTCTTCCTTGCTTCGGCAATGAGCAGCTTGTTCGGCTCTCAGCTCTTCAAGGGCTTTCTTGGCAGCCGCATCACTTTCTCTGGCTTGTTCTTTAGCTCAGGCAAGTTCTGCCCTAAGACTCTCCACGGCGGCCGCACCCATCTGCGTCAAGCACACACATCGTAAGACACTGGCATAAAACTCTTCTTACCTGATCCCGCCCGAGGAATTACATACCTTGAGCCTCATCAAGCCGCTTGTTGACAAGCGCGATGTCGGCATCTGCCATGTCCAGTTGCCGCTTTAGTTCGGAAAAATCATCAGTTCGGCTCGATTCCGGACACCCTGCCGCCTACATTCAAAGGCGGCATCTTAGACCTGGGATTATGATCCTCCGCGTGCCGTCATTTATTGACGACGCGCAGAGTCTCAGGGGCTACTATCTACACAGGGCGCATCTTATTCATGCGCAACTGACAAAAGTGTACATTATCTAATGTACCTCAAAACCCGTCAGTAAACTTTTGATGGCCTCATGCAATCTGATCTCTGCGGATGAGACCCTTTCAATCACCGTGCCCATCAATGAACGGTGCTCCTCCGAGATAGAAGCTCGCCCTAGCAGAATCTTTAGCTCCTCCGGCCGAGCACCAGACGGTGCCGGACTTGTCCCACGACCTCTTTCGAAGGCCGGACGCGGAGAACCTCGGGGGGGCACATAGCTATCTTCCGCCCCTGCCGGATTCGGGGAAACCCTCCGCGACGACACCTCAGGGTCGCCCGCCTCGCTAGGCGGCACGACAGGGGGGGGCGTCCCGCTCTCCATCATCCCCGGAAGGAGATCCCCCAAAGACGAGCTCTGCTGAGAAGGGCTGAGGTCCGAGCTACAAGGTAAAAATTCGGTTAATCTTCTCAGATATAAATCAAGGATTTCCCTCATCCCACAAAAGGAAAATCTTTCTCTACTTACGGCTCGCTGGAGGGCTGATCCCCTTGAAGGCGTAGTCCGGCCGAGGAACTCCCCGGCGTCAGACCCTCTGACGAGGATTTTTTCCCCCGCTTCGAGGCCATGGTTTCCGGGTCATCAGAGGCGGCTCTCTTCTTCCCCTTAGGAGAGGAATTGTCGGTTCCTCCCTTCGGAGCAGCCTCCTTCGAGGAGGCCATAGTTTCCTTGTCCTCCCCCTTGCTTCCCTCCAAAGGCATTATCTCCAGCATCCTGACCAGCATGGGATCCGGCCTGGTTTCGGGAAGGGGAGCCGGACACCTGATCAGCTTTGCCTTCGCTATCCACTCCTGTTTAAAAGGATGGCTCTTTTAGGGGCAAGTTTATGACAATTATACGGATAGAAGGTCCGGGCACAAGGTTGCTTACTTGAGTATCCGAGCGATTGCAGCTTAGGCCTGCGTCCTAGGTTAAATCCGGACACATCTCTTGTGATCCGAAGGACAGTTTATACATCTCCGCGGGCGTTGCGCCCATGAAATTCTGGAGAGCTCGCGGTCCTTCTAGATTAAACTCCCACAGGCGAAGGGAGCGACGTTTTCCAGGCAATATTCGGCGAATCAGCATGACCTGCGTCACCTTGACCAGGCTGAGGTCTCCTTCCAAGAGATCTTCAATGCGGCCCTGTAACAAGGGCACGTCTTTGGGCAAACCCCATTCTAACCCTCTATTGACCCATGACGCTAGCCGTGGTGGGGGACCCGAGCGAAAGGCAGGAGGCGCCACCCACTTGGTGCTCCGGGGAGCGGTGATATAAAACCACTCTCGTTGCCACAAGCCTAGCTCCTCTTGAAAAGAGCCCTCGGGCCATGGAGCGTCAGCATTTTTGCTTATAACAGCGCCTCCGCACTCTGCGTGTCGTCCCTTGATCATCTTCGGCTCCACTTTGAAGGTCTTGAGCCATAATCTGAAGTGAGGGGTAACATGGAGGAACGCTTCACACACGACAATAAACGAGAAGATATGGAGGATGGACTCCGGAGCTAAGTCATGGAATTCCAGCCCGTAATAAAACAGCAGTCCCCTCACAAAGGGATCCATTGGGAAGCCCAACCCCCGAAGGAAGTGAGACATGAACACCACGCTCTCACCGGGCTGGGGACTGGGAATGACCTGCCCTTGAGCAGGCAACCTATGCGAAATTTTGCCGGTCAGAAACTTAGCCTCCCTCAACTTTAGTACGTCCTCCTCCGTGACGAAAGAGGGCGTCCATCGGCCTTGAAGGTCAGAACCGGACATCGTCGAAGGTCCGAAGCGCCTGGAATCTGGAGCCTAGGGTGTTGGAACTCGAGGCGGCGGGCGAACTCGCTTGAGATCGAAAAAAGGAGTAAGTCCTTGGTCTCTTTATAAGAGGTTGAATACCAAGAGCCCTCCCCATAACCGTTCGGGACTCGTCTTTAATCGAGGAAACGTGCTAACGGGCACGGTTGGGTTACCCACGTCCGTATTGATGAGAATCCCGTAAAAGGGGTACACGATCTCTGCTTTGACAAGACGTGCCAAGGAAACCGCCTCGCAAAACATGCTGAGGTGGAAAAGTAAAAACGATTCGAGTAAAGGACTTGGCCGTAGTGTGATGACGCACTGTGGAATACGTCAGCAGATTTGATTTGTGTTAATATTATTCTCTCTATGGCAATATGTGGAAAACTTCTTTTGCAGAGCCGGACACTACTCTTGGTGTTTACAATCTTCTATGAAGGACTTGGAGGAGGAACCCGCCTTGCAATGCCGAAGACAATCTGCGCGCCGGACTCGTCATCATTGAAGCCTGGTTCAGGGGCTACGAAGGGAGTCCTGGATTAGGGGGTGTTTGGGTAGCCGGACTATACCTTCAGCCGGACTCCAGGACTATGAAGATACAAGATTGAAGACTTCGTCCCGTGTTCGGATGGGACTTTCCTTGGCGTGGAAGGCAAGCTTGGCGATGCGGATATTCAAGATCTCCTACCATTGTAACCGACTCTGTGTAACCCTAACCCTATCCGGTGTATATATAAACCGGAGGGTTGTAGTTCGTAGGACATCAACTCCATATACAACAATCATACCATAGGCTAGCTTCGAGGGTTTAGCCTCCTTGATCTCGTGGTAGATCTACTCTTGTACTACCCATATCATCAATATTAATCAAGCAGGAGTAGGGTATTACCTCCATCGAGAGGGCCCGAACCTGGGTAAAAACATCGTGTCCCTTGTCTCCTGTTACCATCCGGCCTTGACGCACAGTTCGGGACCCCCTACCCGAGATCCGCCGGTTTTGACACCGACACTCTCTGAAAGAAAATATATAGAGTTGGAGTTGGCATCGGAGACGCAACAGGGGGCCCACGAGGTAGGGGGCGCGCCCTAGGGGGGCGCCCCCCACCCTCGTGAGAAGGGTGTGGGCCCCCTGGTCTTCATCTTTGGCGAGGATTTTTTATTGTTTTTTCTAAGATGTTCCGTGGAGTTTCAGGTCATTTCGAGAATATTTGTTTTCTGCACATAAAACAACACCATGGTAATTCTGCTGAAAACAGCGTCAGTCCGGGTTAGTTCCATTCAAATCATACAAGTTAGAGTCCAAAACAAGGTCAAAAGTGTTTGGAAAAGTAGATACGACGGAGACGTATAAACTCCCCCAAGTTTAAACCCTTGCTTGTCCTCAAGCACTTCAGTTGACAAACTGAAAGTGATAAAGAAAAATGTTTACAAACTCTATTTGCTCTTGTTGTTGTAACTATGTCAAGCCAGCATTCAAGTTTTCAGCATAGATCATAACTAACCACATTTGCAATAATTCTCAGGTCTCATCATTACTCATATCAATAGCATAATCAACTAGCAAGTCATAATAATAAATCCCGGATGACAACACTTTCTCAAAACAATCATAATATGATATAACAAGATGGTATCTCGCTAGCCCTTTCTGAGACCGCAAAACATAAATGCAGAGCACCTTTAAAGATCAAGGACTGACTAGACATTGTAATTCATGGTAAAAGGGATCCAATCATAGTCATACCCAGTATAAATTAACAGTGATGAATGCAAATGACGGCTGTGCTCTCCAGCTAGTGCTTTTTAATAAGAGGGTGATGACTCAACATAAAAGTAAATGGATAGGCCCTTCGCAGAGGGAAGCAGGGATTTGTAGAGGTGCCAGAGCTTGGTTTTGAAATAGAGATAAATTTTATTTTGAGCGGTATAATTTCATTGTCAACATAACAACTAAGAGATGGCGATATCTTCCATGCTAAACACATTATAGGAGGTTCCCAAACAGAATGGTAAAGTTTATACTCCCCCTCCACCAACAGGCATCAATCCATGACTTGCTCGAAACAACGAGTGCCTCCAACATACATCAGGTCCCAGGGGGAGTTTTATTTGCAATTAATTTTGATTTAGTTTGCATAAAGCATGGGACTGGGCATCTCGGTGACCAGCCATTTTCTCGTGAGTGAGGAGCGGAGTCCACTCCTCTTGAGAATAACCCACCTAACACGGAAGATAAGGACAACCTTTGTTGATACATGAGCTATTCGAGCATACAAAACAGAATGTTTATTTGAAGGTTTAGACTTTGGCACATACAAATTTACTTGGAACGGCAGGTAGATATCGCATATAGGAAGGTATAGTGGACTCATCTGGAATAACTTTGGGGTTTAAGGGATTGGATGCACAAGCAGTATTCCCGCTTAGTACAGGTGAAGGCTAGCAAAAGACTAGGAAGCGACCAACTAGAGAGTGACAACAGCCATGTACATGCATTAAAATTAATAAACATTGGATGCAAGCATGAGTAGGATATAATCCACCATGAACATAAATATCGTGAAGGCTATGTTGATTTTGTTTCAACTACATGCGTGAACATGTGCCAAGTCAAGTCACTTAAATCATTCAAAAGAGGATACCACCCCATCATACCACATCATAATCATCTCAGTAGCATGTTGGCATACAAGGTAAATCACTATAACTCATAGCTAATCAAGCATGGCACAAGCAACTATGATCTCTAATTGTCATTGCAAACATGTTTATTCATAATAAGCTGAATCAAGAACGAGGGACTCATCATATTTACAAAAACAAAAGAGGTCGAGTTCATACCAACTTTTCTCATGTCAGTCAGTCCATCATATATCATCATAATTGCCTTTCACTTGCACGACCGAACGGTGTGAATAATAATAAGAGTGCACGTGCATTGGACTAAGCTGGAATCTACGAGCATTCAATAAGCAGGAGAAGACAAGGCAATATGGGCTCTTGGTTAAATCAACGATAATGCATATAGGAGCCACTTCAATAATTTAATTATGGTCTTCTCCTACTAACCCCCAAAGAAAAGAAAAGAAATAAAACTATTTACACGGGAAAACTCCCAACAAGCAAAAGAAGAACGGGAAATATTTTTGGGTTTTCTTTTTTTATTATTACTACTACAACAGAAAAATAAACTACTACTAATTTTTTGGTTTTTCTTAAGGTTTAACAAACACACAAGAAGAAAGCAGGAAAAGGAAAATAAACTAGCATGGATATTACAGTGAAAAAGTATGAGCACCGACATCTAGCAATGAGTGTGTGTGAACATAAATGTAATGTCAGTGAGAAATACGTACTCCCCCAAGCTTAGGCTTTTGGCCTAAGTTGGTCGATGGCCACGGCTGGCTTGGCGGATATCCATAATAAAAATTTTTGGGGTCGTACTGTGATGAGGAGGAATAGTTGGGATCATACTGTGATGAAGAAGAAGACTCTGATTGCCACTGGCTGACATTCATATCTGGATCCCAAGAATAAACAGATTGTCGTGGAGGCTCATCTTGTGGTTCCTGTTCTGGCTCCTCGACTGGTGCAGGGTTCCGGTAGGCGTGAATAGCCGTCAACGGAACAAGGTACGTGCCTGCAGTCAAATCAAACAAAGAAGGAGCAGGCAAGGTAATAGTCTCAGGATGATGTTTATTAAAGAACAATTGATATTTAAGCTCCCTGCCCTATTTTTAACAATAAAATCATGTGCCACCATACTTTTATGATCTAGATAAACATGGGGCAGCACATTTTCTTCCTTCTCAGCATGCCTAATAGGCATGTTAAAATGTGCGGCTAGGCATGTGGCATAGATGCCTCCAAAGATGGGGCCCTTAGTACGGTTCATATTTAACCATCTAGCAATAATACCGCCCAAACTAAAAGTGTTATCACTGTATAAACCTTGGAGCAGAATAATTAAATCAGGGATACTAAGGTTTCCAGAATTTCCGCGTCCAATTAAACAACGACTAGCAAATAATGCAAAGTAACGCTAAACAGGAAAATGTATGCTAGTGATTCGTGCATCGGAAACCTTCCTGGTTTCTCCTACAGTGATATTATCAATAAACCCAGCCACATCATCATGATGTGGTTCTTCTGTCTTTCCCTCAAAAGGGACTAAACAAATCCGACAAAAATCATAAAGTGACATCTCCTTATGCTCATCATATAAATGAAACTCCACCATAGGTGGTGAGTTCCTAGAATGAAAATGAAAGTTTTGCACAAAGGTATTTGTGAGTAAGAGATACTGATCGCATTGGTCGTGGAGGAAAGCGGTGAGGCCTACATTGTGAGCCAGTTCATGAAAATCTTCATAGATACCGGTTGCTCTCAAGAAATCTTCAGAAGGCCATTCACATGCCCGAATCTCCACGGTGTGCGGCAAATTATACTTAGGCTTCGGTGCCTTTTCCTTTGAGCTTTGGCTCGATGATCCCCTCAGTAATCTCCTCATCATTTTCTGAAAAATTCTGAAATTTTTAGTAACTTCAAAATAAAAGTGAACCAACTTCAATAAAACTGATAGCAACTACTCCTACAAGTACATAGAGCCTATATCAAGCATTAGAACTACTTAGAACCAAACAAATTTCACATGCAAGCTCAAGAACATGGTCACCTATGCAGCACAAATTTGCAAAGAATAAAGCACTAGAACAAAAACTAATTGGACCAATGGAGGATTCACATACCAAGGAACAATCTCCCCAAGCAGTTTTGCGAGAGGTGCTTTGAGCAAGGAGATCGAAAATCACAACAAAAGTGGCTGGAACTCGTGCTTGAGTTGGTTTTTCGGGTTTGTGTGAGATAGAGGAAGAAGATGGGTGCTGGGATAAGTGGAGGAGGGCCACCATGGGCCCACGAGGAAGGGGGGCGCTCCCTATAGGGGGGGGGCACCCACCACCCTCATGGCCAGGTGGCAGCTCCTCCCGCGGTAATTTTTGCACAGTAAATCCTCAAATATTCCCGAAAAAATCATATTAAATTGGCATGGCATTCTGAGGACTTTTATTTTCGGGATATTTTTATATTGCACGGATAAGTTAGGAAACAGACAGAAAAATACTATTTTTACTTTATTTAATATAAAAAACAGAAAGTAAAAGTGGGGTACAGAAGTTTGTGCTTCTAGTTTCATCCATCTCATGCTCATCAAAAAGAATCCACTAACAAGGTTGATCAAATCTTGTTAACAAACTCATTCCGATAATCATGGAACCGGAGAAATTTCCAATAACACTAAGTTACCTCAACGGGGATATGCACACCCCCAATAATAAGAACATCATATTTCTTCTTGACAGTAGGAAGAGGGAATTCAAAACCTCCAAATATAATCGATGGAATTTTTCCAATAGAATTGATACTATGAACTTGAGGTTGTTTCCTCGGAAAGTGTACCGTATGCTCATTACCATTAACACGAAAAGTGACATTGCCTTTGTTGCAATCAATAACAGCCCCTGCAGTATTAAGAAAAGGTCTTCCAAGAATAATAGACATACTATCATCCTCGGGAATATCAAGAATAACAAAGTCCATTAAAATAGTAACATTTGCAACCACAACAGGCACATCCTCACAGATACCAACAGGTATAGCAGTTGATTTATCAGCCATTTGCAAAGATATTTCAGTAGGTGTCAACTTATTCAAGTCAAGTCTACGATATAAAGAGAGAGGCATAACACTAACACCGGCTCCAAGATCACATAAAGTAGTTTTAATATAATTTCTTTTAATGGAGCAAGGTATAGTAGGTACTCTGGGGTCTCCAAGTTTCTTTGGTATTCCACCCTTGAAAGTATAATTAGCAAGCATGGTGGAAATTTCAGCTTCCGATATCTTTCTTTTATTAGTAATGATATCCTTCATATATTTAGCATAAGGATTTGTTTTGAGCACATCAGTTAATCTCATATGCAAAAAGATAGGCCTAATCATTTCAGCAAAGCGCTCAAAATCCTCATCATCCTTTTTCTTGGATGGTTTCGGAGGAAAAGGCATGGGTTTCTGAACCCAGGGTTCCCTTTCTTTACCATGTTTCCTAGCAACAAAGTCCCTTTTATCATAATGTTGATTCTTTGATTGTGGGTTATAAAGATCAACAGCGGGTTCAATTTCTACATCATTATCATTACTAGGTTGTGCATCATCATGAACATCATTATTAATATTTTTACTAGGTTCATGTTCATTACCAGATTGTGTTTCAGCATCAGACATAGAAATGTCATTTGGATTATCAGGTGGTTCAGCAATAGGTGCACTAGAAGTTTGCACAGTTCTATCATTTTTCTTCTTGTTCTTTTTAGAAGAACTAGGAACATCAATGTTATTTCTTTGAGAATCTTGCTCGATTCTCTTAGGGTGGCCTTCAGGATACAAAGGTTCCTGAGTCATTCTACCAGTTCTAGTAGCCACTCTAACAACATAATCATTTTTCTTACTATTTATTTCATCAAGCACTTCTTTTTGAGCCTTAAGTACTTGTTCTACTTGAGTGGTAACCATAGAAGCATGTTTGCTAACAAGTTTAAGTTCACCTTTAATATTAGCCATATAATCACCCAAGAGTCTAATCATATAAGCATTTTCTTTTAATTGTCTACCAAAATAAGCATTGAAGTCATCTTGCTTATACATAAAGTTATCAAACTCATCCAAGCACTGACTAGCAATTTTAGTAGGAGGAATTTCAGCTTTATCATATCTATAGAGAGAATTTACCTTTACTACCTATGTCGGGATATCGGGATCAAGAGGTTCTTTAGTAAATAAATAATTAAGATCATATGTTTCTTCAACAGGCGGTATATTAAGACCATGTATTTCTTCAATAGGAGGTAAATTCTTAACATCTTTAGCTTTAATACCTTTTTCTTTCATAGATTTCTTTGCCTCTTGCATATCTTCGGGACTGAGAAATAGAATACCTCTCTTCTTCGGAGTTGGTTTAGGAATAGGCTCAGTAATTGGAGTGGGAGCTGGCTCAGGAGGTGCCCAATTATTATTTTTTGTCAATATATTATTCAATAGAATTTCAGCTTCATCCGGTGTTCTTTCCTTGAAAAGAGAATCAGCACAACTATCCAGGTAATCTCTGGAAGCATCGGTTAGTCCATTATAAAAGATATCAAGTATTTCAGGTTTCTTAAGAGGATGATCAGGCAAAGCATTAAGTAACTTGAGAAGCCTCCCCCAAGCTTGTGGGAGACTCTCTTCTTTAATTTGCACAAAGTTGTATATTTCCCTCAAAGCAGCTTGTTTCTTATGAGCAGGGAAATATTTAGCAGAGAAGTGATAAATCATATCCTGGGGACTACGCACACAACCAGGATCAAGAGAATTAAACCATATCTTAGCATCCCCCTTTAATGAGAACGGAAATATTTTGAGTATATAAAAGTAACACGATCTCTCATCATTAGTAAACAGGGCAGCTATATCATTTAACTTAGTAAGATGTGCCACAACAGTTTCAGATTCATAGCCATAAAACGGATCAGATTCAACCAAAGTAATTATATCAGGATCAACAGAGAATTCATAATCTTTATCAAGAACACATATAAGTGAAGTAGCAAAAGCAGGGTCGGGTTTCATTCTATCTCTAAGTGATTCTTTGTTCCATTTAATTAATAACCTCTTAAGCTCATATCTATCTTTGCAAGCAAAAATAGCGGCAGAAGATTCCATATCAAAAAGATAGCCATCAGGAATAACAGGCATATTTTCATCGTCACTATCATCATCATATTCAGATTCAATAATTTCTTTTTCTCTAGACCTATCAATTTGTTCATTAAGAAATTCACTAAGGGGCATAGTAGTATCAGGCATAGAAGCAGTTTCATCATAAGTATCATGCATAGCAGAAGTGGCATCATCAATAACATGCGACATATCAGAACGAATAGCAGAAACAGATGTAGGTGTCGCAAACTTACTCATAACAGAAGGTGAATCAAGTGCAGAGCTAGATGGCAGTTCCTTACCTCCCATCGTAGTTGAGGGGTAGATCTTGGTTTTTGGATCTCTCAAGTTCTTCATAGTGTCCAGCAGATATAAATCCCAAGTGACTCAAAGAATAGAGCTATGCTCCCCGGCAACGGCGCCAGAAATTTGTCTTGATAACCCACAAGTATAGGGGATCGCAACAGCTTTCGAGGGTAGAGTATTCAACCCAAATTTATTGATTTGACACAAGGGGAGCCAAAGAATATTCTCAAGTATTAGCAGCTGAGTTGTCAATTCAACCACACCTGGAAACTTAGTATCTGCAGCAAAGTGTTTAGTAGCAAAGTAATATGATAGTAGCGGTAGCAGCAACAAAAGTAAAGATAGCAAATGTAATGTTTTTGGTATTTTGTAGTGATTGTAACAGTAGCAGCGGGAAAGTAAATAAGTGTAAACCAGTATATGGAAAACTCGTAGGCACCGGATCAGTGATGGATAATTATGCCGGATGCGGTTCATCATGTAACAGTCATAACATAGGGTGACATAGAACTAGCTCCAATTCATCAATGTAATGTAGGCATGTATTCCGTATATTGTCATACGTGCTTATGGAAAAGAACTTGCATGACATCTTTTGTCCTACCCTCCCGTGGCAGCGGGGTCCTATTGGAAACTAAGGGATATTAAGGCCTCCTTTTAATAGAGAACCGGAACAAAGCATTAGCACATAGTGAATACATGAACTTCTCAAACTATGGTCATCACCAGGAGTGGTCCCGATTATTGTCACTTCAGGGTTGCCGGATCATAACACATAGTAGGTGACTATAGACTTGCAAGATAGGATCAAGAACTCACAGATATTCATGAAAACATAATAGGTTCAGATCTGAAATCATGGCACTCGGGCCCTAGTGACAAGCATTAAGCATAGCGAAGTCATAGCAACATCAATCTCAGAACATAGTGGATACTAGGGATCAAACCCTAACAAAACTAACTCGATTACATGATAAATATCATCCAACCCATCACCGTCCAACAAGCCTATGATGGAATTACTCACGCACGGCAGTGAGCATCATGAAATTGGTGATGGAGGATGGTTGATGATGACGACGGCGACGAATCCCCCTCTCCGGAGCCCCGAACGGACTCCAGATCAGCCCTCCCGAGAGGTTTTAGGGCTTGGCGGTGGCTCCGTATCGTAAAACGCGATGATTTCTTCTCTCTGATATTTTTTCTCTCCGAAAGAAAATATATAGAGTTGGAGTTGGCGTCGGAGATGCAACAGGGGGCCCACGAGGTAGGGGGCGCGCCCTAGGGGGGGCGCCCCCACCCTCGTGAGAAGGGTGTGGGCCCCCTGGTCTTCATCTTTGGCGAGGATTTTTTATTGTTTTTTCTAAGATGTTCCGTGGAGTTTCAGGTCATTCTGAGAATATTTGTTTTCTGCACATAAAACAACACCATGGTAATTCTGCTGAAAACAGCGTCAGTCCGGGTTAGTTCCATTCAAATCATACAAGTTAGAATCCAAAACAAGGGCAAAAGCATTTGGAAAAGTAGATACGACGAGACGTATCAGTGGTCTAAATATTTATGAGAAGTAACGAAGTCTTTTTTGAACTTTATTATGCATAATTGTTATAGCTTTGTATTTCTCTCTGATCTATCCGTTTGATTTGGCCAACTAGATTGATTTATCTTCAGTGAGAGAGGTGATTTGTGATTGTTCAATCTTGTGGTGCTCTATCCCAACGACAGAAAGGGACAAGACACATATTTGTATTGTTGCCATTAAGGGTAATACGACGGGGTTTATTTATATTGATTGGGTTTACTTTGTCTACATCATTTCATCTTGCTTAAGGCGTTACTCTGTTTTATACTTAATACCCAAGATGCATGCTGGATAGGGGTCGATGGGTGGAGTAATAGTAGTAGATGCAGGCAGAAGTCGGTCTACTTGTCACAGATGTGATGCCTATATACATAATCATTGCCTTTAAATATCGTCATAGCTATGCACTTTTCTATCAATTGCCCAACAGTAATTTGTTCATCCATCGGGAGAAGCCTCTAGTGAAAAATATGGCCCCTGGTCTACTTTTATCATATAAAAACACAAAATTTTATTTCCTTTCTTTTGTTTTGTAATTTACTTTACTATCTACCACTACGAGATTTAATCCTTGCAAGTAACCGCCAAGGGGATTGACAACCCTCCTGTTTGCGTTGGGTACAAGTATTTGCTTTTGTGTATGCATGTGTTGTTCACGAGGCTTTGCGTGATTCTCCTACTGAATTGAAAATCTTGGTTCTTAGCTGAGGGGAATACTTATCTCTACTGTACTGCATCTCCTCTCCTCTTCGAGAAAAAACCTAACGCAACTCACAAGTAGTAGTACACCAGCGTTGCCTAGGCGGTGGCCTTCATGGGACCCAAGCGGCGGTGGACCCCGTGTTGTCGGTGTACAAAAATAGGGGTACGCTTTTTGTACCCCTATAACTGTGCACGGTCAGTCTGAGCCACGGGCACCACCACACTGAGCAAGGCAAGGGAGGTGAGCCAAGGTAAGGCCGAAGCTCAGGAGAAGCAGAATGACGCCAAGACCAAGACCACAAAGAGCAAAGGGGACGAAGCGGACCCCCCGGCAAGATCCTTGTCGGGAGGCGGTTTTAGCAAACCCGGCAAGACCCTTGCCGTGGCAGCTCGCCTCACACCTACGGAGTGAGTCACCCTTGAGTCCACTGCCCCCACGGGGCAAGGATTTGGGAGACATCCCCGTGGTGGCATGCAGATCTTTGTGAAGACATTCAAGATCAGATACACCCTTTAGAAGATGATGATCCTTGGCGGGATCCCAGCCAAGGAGGACCACAAGGCCCCCGGCAAGAGCCTTGCCGGGGATGACAGCAGGCGCCACAGCAAGACCCTTGTCGGGGCCCCGGCAAGGCCCTTGCCAAGAACACCCGTAGGGCCACCATCAGGCCCGCGCCAGTCAAACCTCCACCGCCGTTTGCATGCAGCTGCCGACCCAACCAGCTGGGCAGGCACCTGCGTGGCGGCATCCGGATATTCGTGGAGACCCACCACTGCGCCACCTCAGCTACCTGCCTGCCTACATGGCACCGCGGGCACCGTTGGCCAGGGCGCGTGTCGACACGAGAGGAAGCGGCGACAGATGAGACAGGGCTCTCCCCCGTCCCCGATAAAGCAAGGATACCTGGGCAAGACACATTAAATGCGCCTTGTCATGTAATGCGAGGGATAACCTCACATCATTGTACCCTTTCCACCTCCTGTGTGCCACTGTGGCAACCCCTTTTCTACAAAAGGAGGCCCGAGGCGACCAGGAGGGGATTCGGCTTTTTGGAGCTCCTCACGCCCCATAGCTAGCTCAAGAACATAGATATACAATCCACCAAAGCAGGAGTAGGGTTTTACGCATCCTCGCGTCCCGAACCTGGATAAACGAACCGTGTGCTATCTGTTTGATCCGCTCTTCTCACGACCCCGCGCCCCACAACCGTAGTAGGGATTCTTGTGATCCCATAGGTGTCGTTCCCACCGACATCTTTGGCGCGCCAGGTAGGGGGCGCAGTTGTGAGAATCATCTCTAGCAGTTAGCCTGGCACTCCTTCATCTTCGTGACCCTTGAAGAAGAAAGGAGGCCAGAAGATCGACACTCGAGCGATCGCAAACAGAAGCTAAGTTGCACTAAACCCTTATTTGCGCTACCCTTCTTATTTGAGGTTATCCCCCCCGGAGATATTTGCTTTGTATGAGAAATCTGCATGCCAGGGGGCTCTACCACGATCGGCAATGCCCTTGCCCTGTTTCGAGTCCGCTCAACAGCTCAAGCGGCTGCGTCGAGAATGGCAGAGTAGCCTTCCGCAATCAGCAATGCCCCCGATTCTGACTCGAGTCAAGCTCGACAGTTTGAGTGGCCGCGTTCAGAACAGAAAGGTGGCTCGTCCGGCAGCACGCGTACCCGGCCGGCCATGGGGATCCATCCCCAAAACGCCGCTAGGGGCTTCCGCACCGGCAAGCCTTCCTGATCGACGTAGGGCACGCATACAAAGAGGAATTGAACGGGGAAATAACATGCATGAAAATTAAGAGTACTTCAAAGTTATATTATATCACATCATAGCTGCGGTTCTAACTAAAGATAAAATTTGTCTTGGTCGGGAACCCGCAGCGGCGAAGAAGAACGGGATGCCTAATCCCGGCGCTGGCCTTCCACCCTCTTGATTTCGTCGATGCAGTCGGTGATGGGCTTGATGCGCTCCTTGAGCACCGTGAGGTCAGCACCATCCAGCAAGCTCTTCATCGCGGCCGCGAAGTCAAGATCGGGATTCCAGTCCGCCATCTTGGTGAGGACCTTGGTCACGACCCTCCGGCAAAGTCGCCGGGCCTCCTCGACCAGCGTGGCCGTCCTGTTGGAGTGAAGATAGGCCAAGGCTCCGAGGATGCCCTCGAAGAACTGGGTCAGCTTGGTGTTGACGGTCCCGCTGCGCTCGGGGGCGTACCTCATGTTTGGCAACCCCATGGTGGCCAATTGCGAGGTAACCCTGCCGGCGACGACCTCCAAATGGCCGATCCACCTATTCTCACCCGCAACATATTCCTGGTGGGAGGCGGCCTCGTTCGCCCGCAGCTGCTTCTCCTCCTCGAGGCTCCTGGTCAAGGTCTCCTCCCGAGCCCTGCTCTCCGACAACATCTTCTCGAGATCCTCCAGCTTCAGCTTGAGGTCTCTGATGGAGTTCTGCGCGTCAGAGAGCTCCCCAGTCCTGCTGATGACTGCTCCTTGCGCCTCCACCAAGGCGTGGTTGAGCGTGCTCTTCTCACCAGACAGCTTGAGGGCCTGCTCCTTTAGCTCGTCCCGCTCTGTTTCCAGCTCCTCCACCTTGCCGGCATGGGCCAGAGCTTGGACATCGAGTGCCTCTTTGTGCCTCTGCTCCAGCTCGCGAGTCCGCTGCGCGACAAGGGCCTCGAGCTCCTCATCCTTGCCACGAAGCATTGCGGTAAGCTTTGCTTCACGCGCAGAGAGGTCCTCTTCCTGGGAATCCAAGGTGGCTTGATGCTGGTTCCGGGCGGCCTCGGCCGCGGCAGCCAAGTTCGCCGCCTTTTCCTGGGCCTTCTCGATGTCGGCCATCTTCATGGTGAGCTCCACATCGCGCTCGGCCAATTTCTCCTGAAAGGCCCTCTGCTCCTCGCGAGTCTGGTGGAACCAGGTCTGTGTCTCGGCAACGCGCGCCTTGAAGTCCTCCTCCGCGTTGTCCACCGTTGTCATCCTGGACTTGACATTGTCCAGGCGAGAATGGTAGAGAACTTGGATCTTCCGGAAATTGGCCCCCATGGCACGAAAAAACTGCTCTCCTGGAGAACCGTCGCCACCAACGTCCGGCTCATCAACCACCTCGAGCCCGGTGGCGGCAAGCACCTCGCCGTCAAAAACATCCCCTTCGGCGGGCGCCCGGCTTGACGCCCCTGGGAGGTGGACGAAGATATCGTCGCCCACCTTCAGATATCTGCCGGGGCCCGAGGTTGAGGAGGAGGAAGGCTGGTCATCCACCACCTCTTCCTCGGCGGAGGCCTTGCCGGCCTCACCGGCAGGTCCACCGCTGGCGCCCTCGGTAGAAGCCTCACCGGTCGCCTTGGCGGCCCCCGCAGCGGCGTCCCCGGCGGCACCCTTGGCGGCTTCGTCGGCGGCGGCCTCGTCGGCGTCTTTGGCGGCCTCCTCGGCGGCAATCATGCTGGCCTCTGCCGCGGCCTCCTCAGCAATATCCCCGACAACAGTGTCCACGTCCTCCATGTCTGTTGAAGGAGGGCCTGGGCAGCAATGGGAAGCAACCCCACGCATGCCGCCCATGTCACACACGCCTCCCCACGCCGCGCCACACGCGGGAAGCATGGGAAGCGCAGCGCGCGAAGAGACTTACCGTGGTAAAAACCGCCCCGCCTGCCCGCGCACCATTTTTGGGCCTAGCCCAACGACGCGATTGCGCTTACGTGTGGCCCAGGCCCGGGGGTTCCTGTCGGTGTACAAAAAGAGGGGTACGCTTTTTGTACCCCTATAACTGTGCACGGGCAGTCTGAGCCACGGGCACCACCACACTGAGCAAGGCAAGGGAGGTGAGCCAAGGTAAGGCCGAAGCTCAGGAGAAGCAGAACGACGCCAAGACCAATACCACAAAGAGCAAAGGGGATGAAGCGGACCCCCCCCCCCCGGCAAGATCCTTGCCGGGAGGCGGTTTTAGCAAACCCGGCAAGACCCTTGCCGTGGCAGCTTGCCCCACACCTACGGAGTGAGTCACCCTTGAGTCCACTGCCCCCATGGGGCAAGGATTCGGGAGACATCCTCGTGGTGGCATGCAGATCTTTGTGAAGACATTCAAGATCAGATACACCCTTTAGAAGATGATGATCCTTGTCGGGATCCCAGCCAAGAAGGACCACAAGGCCCTCGGCAAGAGCCTTGCCGGGGATGACAGCAGGCGCCACGGCAAGACCCTTGCCGGGGCCCCGGCAAGGCCCTTGCCAAGAACACCCGTAGGGCCACCATCAGGCCCACGCCAGTCAAACCTCCACCGCCGTTCGCATGCAGCTGCCGACCCAACCAGCTGGGCAGGCACCTGCGTGGCGGCATGCGGATATTCGTGGAGACCCACCACTGCGCCACCTTAGCTGCCTGCCTGCCTACATGGCACCGCGGGCACCGCTGGCCAGGGCGCGTGTCGACACGAGAGGAAGCGGCGACGGATGAGACAGGGCTCTCCCCCGTCCCCGATAAAGCAAGGACACCCGGGCAAGACGCATTAAATGCGCCTTATCATGTAATGCGAGGGATAACCTCACATCACTGTACCCTTTCCATCTCTTGTGTGCCACTGTGGCAACCCCTTTCCTATAAAAGGAGGCCCGAGGCGACCAGGAGGGGGATTCGACTTTTTGGAGCTCCTCACGGCCCATAGCTAGCTCAAGAACACAGATATACAATCCACCAAAGCAGGAGTAGGGTTTTACGCATCCTCGCGGCCCGAACCTGGATAAACGAACCGTGTGCTATCTGTTTGATCCGCTCTTCTCATGACCCCGCACCCCGCAACCGTAGTAGGGATTCTTGTGATCCCATAGGTGTCCTTCCCACCGACATGTGTTCTACTTCTCCTCGATGATGGTGGCGGACGCGGAGGCACCACCATCGACTCGTCGCTCTTCGCGCACCCGACTTCTGTCTCTGCCTGCATGGCGCGGTCGCAGGTGCGGGCGGGGCGGTATGCCGTGACGTTGTCGAAGGCAGCGATGACGCCTGCGCTGCCGTCCTCCCCGCCGTGTCAGCATGGAGCAATTCGCCACTACTCATCGTGTGGGTCTGGAGCGACGAGTTGCTGAACCACGCGTCGGCTTGGAGGGCCAACTTGCTCCGACGGGTTAGGCGTGGGAGGTGGAGCAGCGAGCTGCCTCGCACATGTCCGGCCGGCTCGGCGGGCCACCCAGCCGACTTGTATGCTGGAGAACTACTCTTCGGAATCCATTAGAAGAGTGGTGAAGGAGGAGATGGGGGGAGCGGCGAAGGGGTGTGGTTTTTGCCCGACGTCTGGCCTCGTTTAAATAGAGGGCGGGCGAGAGGAGCTCGGCCGATGTTGCGTTTAATGTCGGCCCGCTTATGAACGGACATGTGGACGGAGTAGGTTTCTCGGCTTCCACGCGGGGTTAATGGAGGTGTATGAATCCGGCGAGGAGGCCTGTTCAGCCAGACATGCAGCGGGCGGCGCCCTTGACCGGCGAGCCGCTTCGATGACGGAGGCAGTGAGACGTCGCGTCCGCCCTGAGCTGCCTTCAATGCGGAGCGGCGCGCTCTATAGCAGCATGAATGCGGGCAGCTGGCAGCCTGGCACTGGGCGGGATGCGCGCATGGGAGGTGGAGGTGTTTTTGGTGGGTTAGGACGGTCAGAAACGGGCTTGGGATCGGTCCGGACTCCCGCAAATTTTCCCCACTTTTGTCTCAGGTTTGCGAGAAAAATCACGTTCGGACCACTCCGCCGACCGATACAGGTCGGCGTTGGATGGCTTCCATGATACAGACAGCGCGGTCTAGAGGTTTACGGGTTGGCGTCGTAGATGCCCTTAGCTTGCATAGCAGTTAGCTATAAATATGCAATACTTGTTAATACATGACTCATGTTAGTATCTCGGGCGTAAATCACATACAAATTCATAAATTGAAGTATTGTTTAAAATAGACTTTTCGAATAAATTAAAGAGGTTCAACAATGTAGTACGTACGTACATGCTTGCATGCATGACACAGATATGGTACACATGGTACAAGCTAAACCACGCTTCCTCACTCGGTCACTCTAGCTTCCATTGACTCTCCCGCAGTTCCTCCGAACCTCCCCCTGCCCACCCGTGAGCGGCTTGATATTCCCCATGTTGATCATGGCCGCGGCAAAGCTCCTGAAGAAAGCCTTCTCGTCGCTCGCGAACTGGCCGACGATCGCCGCCGTTGTCGCGCCGGGCGCCGCGAGCAGCTCCTGGTCGGACTGGAGGAACCCGCGGTTGCCCTGGAGGTTGGTGAAGTAGTTCTTGTCGAAGGCGTCGGGCGTGGTCGGGTCGAGGTCGTTGAGCGCCGACCTGTTCCCGTGCCGCCGCGGGCAGCTCCCGGCGAGCAGCGCCCGGTAGCCCCCGTCCAGCGTCGGGTCCGGCATGCCCGTCTTGCTGAAGTTGTAGAGCCGGTCCGTCACGAACTGGCAATGCGCGCGCCCGAACGTGTGCGCGCCTGCAATCCACGACCCAAGAAGATCGTCAGAATCAATCACGGCGCCATGGAGAGCAGATGATGAGTCTGGGTGTTTGACTACGTACCTGAGAGGGCGACGAGGTCGGTGTCGCCGAGGCCGACGGCGGCGAACTTGCGCTGGAGCATGGTGAGGTTGTTGCGGGGGCTCGGGAGGAGGCTGTTGGCGGCGGTGAGGTTGGCCGTGGTGCCGTCGCGCCGGCCGAGCGGGACGCGCCACCGGGGGCCTCCGGACTGCATGCATGCGCATGGGAACAAACGCTCGTGAGCAACGAGGGGAACGTTCGTCGTGCATGTGACCATGCTTGTTGGATTAAAGAGAGGCACGAAGTGAAGGGCTGGTGTGATCGATCGACAGCCGGTGCGACGTGGACTTTGCTGTATCCCCACCTCGTACTAGCTAGGCTCTGTCTTTTACGGGTTTTGATTGACATGGAACCACGTGCCAGCCCGCTTTACAACTAGCAGCATACTTCAGGCAATGATGCTGTCGATCTCTCCAGTCTACGTAACCCATCGTTTGCATGCAGCTCAATTATTTTGCACCGACGGTTTCTGAATTATTGCCACAGGCTCGGGCATATATGAGCTAGGCTACACCTACTGCACCTTTTAGCCAGTACCTTCACATTGCCACATTGGCAGCTCCTGGCCCGTGAACCACGATGTTGCCTTTTTTCAATGATGAAGCTGATGAATGTGAGCAGTGAAAAGAACACTTGCATGCACACGTACATCGCCGGCAGATTAGCACATGTATTCACGTACCAGTTCGACGGAGACCTCGGCGGCGATGGTGAGGATGTCGGCGCAGGAGACGACGCCGGGGCAGGCCTTCTCGAGCGCCGCCTTGACGTCGTCCACCACCGTGAACCCGCGCACCGAGTTGTTGTTCGGCTTGGCGTACTTCTCCGACACGATGCTCGTGCTGTTGTCCAGCAGAATCGACCCGTCGCACCCCTGAAAACACGCGCGCGCGGCAAGACGTACGTGTCAAAACTCAAAACCTTGGACGGGGCACGACCCAGACGAACGCCGAAAGATTTGCATGGAGCATGCAGCTGGTGGCGTACCTGGACGAAGCAGTCGTGAAAGTGAAGGCGCGTGAGGCTGGCGTAGATGCGGACGTCGGCCTTGTGCGCCTCCCTCAGGACCCGCCGCACGATCTTGTGCACGCCGGGGCACGACCGGTCGTAGAACTTGTCGTCCAGCTGCGCCGCGCCGCCGCGGGCGCCGAGGCCGAGCGCGACGGCGGCGGCCAGGAGGACGGCGCACGCGCCGCCGTAATGGACGCCACGGACCATCTTTGCCTGCCTTGGTAGACTCTGTCTGCGAGCACGTCGTACGTGTTTGCTCTTTGCAGGTGCAGTGCAGGGGCTCACTTTGTGTGCAAGTGCCGACTAGGTGGTTCACGGCCGGTCTGAGGAGTCCCACGAGCTGAAGAGCACGGGCTTTATAGGCAGGCCTGGTGCTCGCGGACACGGAGAGGCCCTTTGCTTGGATCCGAAGGATGGCTCAACTCAATCATTTGCTGTTCATGGGAGTCCGTCAGGGCGTCGTTTTCAGAGGCCAACAAAAGCACTTTGCATGCATGCATGCATGCAGCAAGCCCGGTTTACTATCGACGCGCCTGAATTTTAACCGGCCAATGATACGGTGCCAGCAAAGGGAATGGCTACTGAATTTGGTTTTTGGGTCAGTCAAATTGATCCCATCCGTTGGATGAAAAAGTGTAACGGTGAGATCTCCTTCTTCTACTTCCCTCCCGAAGAAAACTGTTCATCATCTTCCTCCCCACGATGTGAACATATTCCTCCTTTGGCCGCCCTCCACCCCAGGCCGAACCGCCTGCCTCCTCCGCCTGCGGCCGGCGGCGGTCCCGCGATCGTCTCGCCGCCCCGTCCTCCCCACGAGCTCCCTCAACCAGGCTTGCCGTCGCCCGGGGCCATCCCTCTAAAGCCGACAAACTACCCGATTTCTCCGGCGAACCTACACCCCATGCATCCTAAGATAGACCAACTTTGCTACAGCTACTGGCAGTTTTCACGGAAAGTTGTTACGGAGATGAGGTGGAGACTTAGGATTTACCACGATTTGGGTCCCACAGCTTAATTCACGGGTTGAGCATCAATGAGATTACGACACCCCATCCCGTAACTACCATCCGTAGGCTGGTTTCCGTAAGTCTAGCATTTTTGTAAGACAGACAAGGAGCCTTCTTGTTCCCTTGTGCCGTAAGATAGACCAGATCAATCCTGCTGCCAGCGTCCGGCTTTGGTGCTCTACAATTGCTGCTTCCTTTTCAACCGAATCGACTGATCCAAATTGTAAATTCAGGCGACTTACGTCCAGCAAAACTAGCCAACAAACTTGCCGGCCTTTGCACTTTTGAATAATACGGTGCCAACAAACCGGGCCCTCGATATAGTTTGTGGTAGGTGAATCTACAGTGCATGTGCGGACAAATAGGGAAAATCCTGGAGAAATGCTACACTTCACGGGTCGTCGCTAGCACAGCAAAGACAGTACGCAAACAAATAATTCAACGCCTACTCATCATCTCGTACGGCGTTCTTGTCAGTTACTCCTACAAGTTTAGTACTACTACTCTCTCCACCGGTCGGTAACCACCAAAGTGATGAAGATACCGCTTTTCAATAAACATATTAGCTAAATGCCAGTCGACTGACTTCGCTTTGGGTCCGTCGATTTTGAGAGTTCACCTATGGGAGTCCGGAACGAACGAAGGAGAAAGAAGGAGCTCATCAGAGGGCTACCCTATTATCTACCTTAGGATGGGGGATGGGGGCAGAAGAACGGCGGTGGTGGGGGCAGTGGTGGCACGGTGGTGCAACTTCGCCACAGAAAATCTTGGCCGGCGCCGGGGCTAGAGAGATGGCCGGGGGCAGCGGCAAGACCGACATTGGGGGGCGGTTCCAGAGAGGACGGAGCGGCGAGGCTGTGTGGGAGCACCAGCAGCCGTGGGTGGTGGTCGCAGGCAGTTAGGCCGGCGGCAGTGGGGTGGTTCAACGTGGAGAAGGGAGAAGGAAGCGGGAGGTCAAAGAAGAAAGCGGGGTCGTCGATTTCGCATCGTGCGGTTGAGAAAATCAACTAACCTCAATTTTTTTAGACGACTGGCATGTAGCCACGCCCTTGAATGAACACCGGACAACCTGAACTCTGAAGTACTCCACCTTGGCATCTGCCCGTCAAATTCAGCAGCAAGATGATAACCGCCGCACGTACGGTCTTTTGCTCCCCAATCAGAGCGCCAGATCGCGTTCGGCACAGTACGGCAACGCTAATTGCCGCATCATGAGCCACGCGTAACCGGAAAGTTCGTTACAGTTGACGCAAGACCTGAAAGTCCTTGAAACTTAAGGAGCCGTTGGGCATTTAACTGAACTTGCTTGCTCAAGACTTCAAGTGCACATCATTCAGGGAGGTAGGGCACGATGCAGACTTCGTGCGGCTAGCTACAGATTCCATTATTCATTTTGCGCGCTACTATCACGCAGCCCTGATAGGTACTACCACTCACCCGTCAACCGACACACTGGCTGTCCCACTGCGATGCAACTGCAGGGTTCAGAGGACGAGCCAGCTTATTACTCCTAGCTGGAGAATCCTAGCTAGCTTGAACCCGAAGAAAGAAACGGTAGACAAGACGAGAGGACAACTTTCACACGAACGCACACGTACACATCCTGACCATGGTACACGTGCAAAGCACGACATGACTCTTCACCGGCTAGCTGGATGCGGTGGTGCGTGCCGGCTCAGTTGACGGCGCTGCATTTCTTGCGGATCTGGCCGGCGGAGCCGGTGAGGGGGGCGATGTTGCCCATCCGGACCATGGCGTCGCCGAAGTCGCAGAGGAAGCGCTGGCTGTTGTAGCTGTAGGCCTGCACGAGGGCCCTGGTGGCGGCGGCGCCGTCGGGGCTGGAGACGAGGCCCTGGTCGGAGGAGAGGAGGCCCTTCTTGGCCAGCAGGTTCTTGAAGTAGTGGTTGTCGAAGGCGTCGGCGGAGCCGGCGTCCAGCGCGGCCGTCTGGTTGCCGTCGCCGCCCCGGCACAGCTGCTGCAGGCTGGACGCCAGCGCCGGGTCCATGGTCGGGTCCACCGAGTTGGCCGCCGAGAAGTTGGCCAGCCGGCCGCTGAAGAGCACGCACCGCGACCGCCCGATCGTGTGGGCTCCTGCATGCGGTTCATGCATGGTTGGATTTGCTGGCTTTCGTTGCGTACAATACAACGTGTACTATAGACAGTAGTGCTCAGTCTAGTAGAGTACAATACCTGATAAGATGACCACGTCTGTTGTGTTAAGGCCGACGTCCTTGAACCTCTGTATGATCACGGTGATGTTGTCGAACGGGCTTGGCAGGTTGTTGTTGGCCAAGGTCTGGTTCGCCACCAGCCCGTCCCTTCTTCCCAGAAGAACATCGTAGTCAGGCCCTCCGCTCTGAACATGCCAACAAAATCAGTACGCGTACTACACTCGGTAAAGCAGTACTGGTAGTACGGTTCTCAAACAGTTCTTTCGGGTGCACGTTCAACTGAATTATTTGGTAGGTACTGTAGTTGGTTAGCTATGTTGGAGTGGTTGTGAATTCGATCGAGGGAAGGAAGGAAGGAACGTACGAGGAGTACGCCGTATTTGGCGGCGAGCGCGACGACGTCGGCGCAGGAGACGAGCCCCGGGCAGGCCTTCTCGAGGTCGGCCTTGATGGCGTCGATGACCTCGTATCCCCTCACCGAGTTGAGGTTCGGCGCCGCCAGCTTCTCGCTCTCCGCCCCGTCCAGCAGGATCGACCCGTCACACCCCTGCATGCATGCATGCCACAAGTACGTCCACGACGATGTTCACTTCAGAGCCTAAGAAAGCATGCGGTAATAACGATGCGTGTTACGGAGACGGACGTACGTTGACGAAGCAGTCGTGGAAGTGGAGCCGGAGCAGGGAGGCGCCCATCCGTAGCTCGGCCTTCATCGCGGCGGCCACGCGCGCCTGGACGATGCTCTCCAGCTTCGGGCAGCTGTCGTCGTAGAAGTCGTCGCTCAGCTGGCCACAAGCCGCGCCGCCCAGGCACAGCAGCACCATGATCATCATCGGCAAGCAGCTCGCGCCATGATCTCTGAGAGGCTCCATTTCTGATACGTTGATGGTACAAAATATCCCAGCACTGCCGCCGGATCAATGTCCGCACTCTGTACTACGTACGTGCCCGTTTGATCGATCTCTCCGTGCTTACCGCAAGGTTATATAGACAGCTTAAAGTGGTGAGTGATACTAGCTAGCAACAAGTTGGACTCGTATAAATATTCATATCGTTTGACTGTTCGTCGAGCAAATGGCAACGTGCCAATGTGTCGTCAGCATGCATAGTGCGTCGCCCATACAGTGGGAGTATTAGTTTACTGATGGATTACTGCGATTGTGCGTTTTTTACTGCACGCATGGCTCAACTGGCTGACTAAACGTGCACTGGCCGCACTTGCCGCTGCTAATTTTCTGTTCTGAAACCCAAGTGGTGCGTGCATAATGGAGCACCAACCAAATTAATTAGGCGCGGCCGCTGTATACGTTGCACGTTTCGGCGATGCAAGTCTACGATTAACGTGCGGTGCATGCATCTTGCTAGCTAGGTCAGGCAGCCGTACGGTGGAGCGTGACAGAGATGCGGCGTGCACGCGAGCACTGGTGTTGGTGTGTTAGGCAGAGAGGTGCACTAGTAAGTGAGTCAATTATGGGGCCTCAGCAAGATTGACATGAATGGGATCGGATTACGTTTGAGATGAGAGTTGGGGCCTGACCATCCCATTGTTAGAGTCTGAAGCAACATGAAGCCTTCTCAGGGCGTCACGATTTTGGGTCGTTGGATTGGCTGTCCAGACGTATCCTGGTCGTCAGATCTTAAGATGGAATGATCCTAGCCGTCGGATCTTCAGTGATGTGAAAACCAACGAATAGTGTCTGCCACCCCCCCCCCCCGGTCCACCACCCTCATACACATTGATAGGCGGGGCCCAGGCGAGGTGGGGCGAGGTCGTCAGCGACCGCGGGGGTAAGCTGCGCACAGTGCTGGTTCTTGTGTGCACGATGGGCGTGCCACCGCCTGTGATTTTCGGTGGCCGGCGAGGGCACTTTTGGTATTTCACGTGCTTGCCCTTGCAAGGCGCTCACCTATGGCTGGCTTTTGGGGGTAAAAGCGAGGAGCCCGGTTGACTGAGCAAGAACCCTAGCCTTCCTCTTCGTTTCGCAATTATCCCCTTCCTCTCTTGCATTCGGGCGCCGTCATCTCGATGCCTCTCCCGCCGTCGATCCTCAGGTCTGGTCCACGTCTCCGCTTGTCATCTCTTGGTTAAGACGTGCGTGCCTGTCTTCTGATGCAGTGGTGTTGTTTGCAGCTTCAACTAACAGCTAGGGTTGGATTTCTGTTGTGGACGATGCCTCTCGGTTCCTCACCCGGTTGATTGTCATGGATGAGGTAATTTGTCACTTTGTGCTCTGATTTACGCTCGATCCATAATATCATGTTGATTGCTTGAATTTGATTCCGACCGATGCGCATGATTGGGGTTAGGTTTTGCTGAAATTTGACCCTTGGTCTTGGGTTGTCGTTTCGTCCTCGTCTTTGGCTTCCAAGGGATTGGATCTGGTGTGGGTGTTTGATACGTCTCCAACGTATCTATAATTTTTGATTGCTCCATGCTATATTATCTACTGTTTTGGACATTATTGGGCTTTATTATCCACTTTTATATTATTTTTGGGACTAACCTATTAACCGGAGGCCCAGCTCAGAATTGTTGTTTTTTTGCTTGTTTTAGGGTTTCGAAGAAAAGGAATATCAAACTGAGTCCAAACGGAATGAAACCTTCGGGAACATGATTTTCTCAACGAACAAGACCCAGGAGACTTGGACCCTACGTCAAGACACAAAAGAGGAGGCCACGAGGTAGGGGGCGCGCCTACCCCCCCCCCAGGCGCGCCCTCCACCCTCGTGGGGCCCCTGTTGCTCCACCGACGTACTCCTTCCTCCTATATATACCTACGTACCCCCAAACGATCAGATACGGAGCCAAAAACCTAATTCCACCGCCGCAACTTTTTGTATCCACGAGATCCCATCTTGGGGCCTGTTCCGGAGCTCCGACGGAGGGGGCATCGATCACGGAGGGCTTCTACATCAACACCATAGCCCCTCCGATGAAGTGTGAGTAGTTTACCTCAGACCTACGGGTCCATAGTTATTAGCTAGATGGCTTCTTCTCTCTTTTTGGATCTCAATACAATGTTCTTCCCCTCTTTTGTGGAGAACTATTCGATGTAATCTTCTTTTTGCGGTGTGTTTGTTGAGACCGATGAATTGTGGGTTTATGATCAAGTCTATCTATGAACAATATTTGAATCTTCTCTGAATTCTTTTATGTATGATTGGTTATCTTTGCAAGTCTCTTCGAAATATCAGTTTGGTTTGGCCTACTAGATTGATCTTTCTTGCAATGGGAGAAGTGCTTAGCTTTGGGTTCAATCTTGCGGTGTCCTTTCTCAATGACAGTAGGGGCAGCAAGGCACGTATTGTATTGTTGCCATCGAGGATAACAAGATGGGGTTTTCATCATATTGCATAAGTCTATCCCTCTACATCATGTCATCTTGCTTAAGGCGTTACTCTGTTTTTAACTTAATACTCTAGATACATGCTGGATAGCGGTCGATGAGTGGAGTAATAGTAGTAGATGCAGGCATGAGTCGGTCTACTTGTCTCGGACGTGATGCCTATATACATGATCATACCTAGATATTCTCATAGCTATGCTCAATTCTGTCAATTGCTCAACAGTAATTTGTTCACCCACCGTAGAATACGTATGCTCTCGAGAGAAGCCACTAGTGAAACCTATGGCCCCGGGTCTACCTTTATCATATTAATCTCCTACTACTTAGTTATTTCCTTTGCTTTTTTACTTTGCCTTTATTTTTACTTTGCATCTTTATCACAAAAATACCAAAAATATTATCTTATCATATCTATCAGATCTCACTCTCGCAAGTGGCCGTGTAGGGATTGACAACCCCTATTCGCGTTGGTTAAGAGGATTTATTTGTTTTGTGCATATACGAGGGACTCGCGCGTAGCCTCCTACTGGATTGATACCTTGGTTCTCAAAAACTGAGGGAAATACTTATGCTACTTTGCTGCATCATC
>NC_041386.1:71429571-71440222 GCF_002162155.2 Triticum dicoccoides
CCTGCATTACATTATTTGCCATTTGCCTCTCGTTTTCCTCTCCCCCACTTCACCCTTGCCATTTTATTCGCCCTCTGTCTCTCTCTATCCTCCCTCTTTTTCTCTATTTGCCTCTTTTTGCCCGCTTGCTTTTTGTTTGCTTGTGTGTTAGTTTGTTTGCTTGTCGTTATGGCTAGTCCCTTATAGGTTCTCCGTTATCTCCCGAGAGTGAAATTCTAAATTTTAAGCAAAGGGAGGGAGAAAATCTAAAAGATGCTTGGTATAGAATTTGCAATGCTCAAAATAGATCTACCAGGAAGCAATCTACTTCTGTTCTTCTTCGCAATTTTTATGTAGGCATAACTCCCTGGCACAGATATATCCTTGATACTATTACCGGAGGGAACTTCTTGGGTAGCCATACTTTTGATTCTTATAATGCTATGATAGATTTGTTTGGCTCACCCCCTCTTTTGGTTAATGAAACTGTATTAACTTTGGAGCATGTAATGCAAAGGCTTGAAATTATTGAAAATAAGGTTGCCACCGTAGAGTTAATTGAAAATTTGGATAAAAAGATTCACAGCCGAATCTCTCAATATGGATCTAAAGTAGGAGTCACTTTGAAAAATATTAAAGAGAAGGAACCCATAGTTAATGAGAAAATAAATCAAGATTCCACTAGAATTGATAAACTTGAGGACATTATTACCAACTTGGGAACCGCTTTCTCTTCCGTAAAGAACACTCCAAGTCCTCCCGCTAAAATTGCCAAGCTTATATATGTTCCTAAGAATAAGGGTGAATCCTCTAGTAAGGAAACTGTGGATCTCAAATCTATAAGTGTTCATCCCAATCTTTTTGCTATCATTAAGGAACCATTTATTACAAATGATTTTTTTGATCTTGAGCCTAAAAATTTGATAATCAATAAAAAGGAAGAAATTCCTAAAGATGGTAGATGCCTCATTGAAGGATTGCCTACCAAAGATGGCAATACCTAGATCTATCCTTGCTTGTTATGCCTAGCTAGGGGCGTTAAACGATAGCGTTTGTTGGGAGGCAACCCAATTTTATTTTTATTCCTTGCTTTTTGCTCCTGTTTAGTAATAAATAATTTATCTATCCTATGTTTCGGTTGTGTTTTTTGTGTTTAATTAGTGTTTGTGCCAAGTAGAACCGTTGGGAAGACTTGGGGAAAGCCTTGTTACACTTGCTGTAAAAACAGAAACTTTAGAGCTCACGAGAACTGCTGTCATTTTTATTTGGAAAGTGCTATTTAGTTAATTCTTTTTGCAGATGACTAATAGATAAATTCCTCACGTCCAGCAATTTATTTTAGAATTTTTGGGGTTCCAGATCTTGCGCTAGCTACAGATTACTACAGATTGTTCTGTTTTTGACAGTTTTTGTTTTTCGTGTGTTGTTTGCTTATTTTGATGAATCTATGGCTAGTAAAATAGTTTATAAACCATAGAGAAGTTGGAATACAGTAGGTATAACACCAATATAAATAAAGAATGAGTTCATTACAGTACCTTGTGTTGGGGAACGTTGCAGAAAATTAAAAATTTTCCTACGGTTTCACCAAGATCCATCTATGAGTTCATCTAAGCAACGAGTCAAGGGAGAGAGTTAGCATCTACATACCACTTGTAGATCGCGTGCGGAAGCTTGCAAGGTGATGATGTAGTCGTACTCGACGTGATTCGAATCACCGATGACCAAGTGCTGAACGGACAGCACCTCCGCGTTCAACACACGTACGGGACGGGAGACGTCTCCTCCTTCTTGATCCAGCAAGGGGGAAGGAGAGGTTGAGGAAGACAGCTCCACTGGCAGCACGATGGCGTGGTGATGGTGGAGAGGCAGTACTCCGACAGGGCTTCGCCAAGCACACAATGGAGGAGGAGAGGTGTTGGGGAGGGGAGGGCTGCGCCTTGGAGGGTGGTACTGCTGCCCTCCCCTCACCCCTCTATTTATAGGGGGAAGGGAGAAGGGGGCCGGCCCCCTAGAACCCATCTAGGGGGGGGTGCGGCGGCCTAGGGGAGAGGGGAGAGGGTGGCTTGCCCCCCAAGCCAAGGGGGGCGCCCCCTCTAGGGTTTCCCCCTCAACCCTAGGCGCATGGGCCCAAGGGAGGGGGTGCGGCCAGCCCACCAGGGGCTGGCTCCCTGCCCCACGCAGCCCATGTGGCCCCCCGGGAGGGGTGGCCCCTCCCGGTGGACCCCCGGAACTCTTCCGGTGGCCCCGGTACAATACCGGTATGACCCCGAAACTTCCCGGTGTCCGTTTGACAACTTCCCATATATAAATCTTTACCTCCGGACCCTTCCGGAGCTCCTCGTGACGTCCAGGATCCCATCCGGGACTCCGAACAACATTCGGTAGTCACATACTAGTCTTCCTAATAACCCTAGCGTCACCGAACCTTAAGTGTGTAGACCCTACGGGTTCGAGAGACATGCAGACATGACCTAGACGCTCTCAGGTCAATAACCAACAGCGGGATCTGGATACCCATGATGGCTCCCACATGCTCCTCGATGTTGTCATCGAATGAACCACGATGTCGAGGATTCGATCAAACCCTGTATGCAATTCCCTTTGTCAATCGGTACGTTACTTGCCCGAGACTCGATCGTCGGTATCCCAATACCTTGTTCAGTCTCGTTACCGGCAAGTCACTTTACTCGTACCGTAATGCATGATCCCGTGTCCAAACCCTTGGTCACATTGAGCTCATTATGATGATGCATTACCGAGTGGGCCCAGATATACCTCTCCGTCATACGGAGTGACAAATCCCAGTCTCGATCCGTGTCAACCCAACAGATACTTTCGGAGATACCTGTAATGCACCTTTATAGTCACCCAGTTACGTTGTGACGTTTGATACACCCAAGGCACTCTTACGATATCCGGGAGTTACACGATCTCATGGTCGAAGGAAGAGATACTTGACATTGGCAAAGCTCTAGCAAAACGAACTACACGATCTTTTATGCTATGCTTAGGATTGGGTCTTGTCCATCACATCATTCTCCTAATGATGTGATCCCGTTATCAACGACATCCAATGTCCATAGTCAGGAAACCATGACTATCTGTTGATCACAACGAGCTAGTCAACTAGAGGCTCACCAGGGACATATTGTGGTCTAAGTATTCACACGTGTATTACGATTTCCGGATAATACAGTTATAGCATGAATAAAAGACATTTATCATGAACATTGAAATATAATAATACTTTTATTATTGCCTCTAGGGCATATTTCCAACAGTCTCCCACTTGCACTAGAGTCACCAATCTAGTTACATTGTGATGAATCGAACACCCATAGAGTTCTGGTGTTGATCATATTTTGCACGCGAGAGAGGTTTAGTCAGCGGATCTGCGACATTCAGATCCGTGTGCACTTTGCAAATCTCTATGTCTCCATCTTGAACATTTTCACGGATGGAGTTGAAACGAAGCTTGATGTGCCTGGTCTTCTTGTGAAACCTGGGCTCCTTCGCGAGGGCAATAGCTCCAGTGTTGTCATAGAAGAGTTTGATCGGCCCCGACGCATTGGGTATGACTCCTAGGTCGGTGATGAACTCCTTCACCCAAATCACTTCATGCGCTGCCTCCGAGGCTGCCATGTACTCCGCTTCACACGTAGATCCCGCCACGACGCTCTGCTTGCAGCTGCACCAGCTTACTGCTCCACCATTCAACATATACACGTATCCGGTTTGTGACTTAGAGTCATCCAGATCTGAGTCGAAGCTAGCATCGACGTAACCCTTTACGACGAGCTCTTCGTCTCCTCCATAAACGAGAAACATGTCCTTCGTCCTTTTCAGGTACTTCAGGATATTCTTGACCGCTGTCCAGTGTTCCTTGCCGGGATTACTTTGGTATCTTGCTACCAAACTTACGGCAAGGTTTACATCGGGTCTGGTACACAGCATGGCATACATAATAGATCCTATGGCTGAAGCATAGGGGATGACACTCATCTCTTCTTTATCTTTTGCCGTGGTCGGTGACTGAGCCGAGCTCAGTCTCACACCTTGTAACATAGGCAAGAACCCCTTCTTGGACTGATCCATTTTGAACCTCTTCAAAATCTTATCAAGGTATGTGCTTTGTGAAAGACCTATGAGGCATCTCGATCTATCTCTATAGATCTTGATGCCTAATATATAAGCAGCTTCTCCAAGGTCCTTCATTGAAAAACACTTATTCAAGTAGGCCTTAATGCTGTCCAGAAATTCTATATTATTTCTCATCAAGAGTATGTCATCTACATATAATATGAGAAATGCTACAGAGCTCCCACTCACTTTCTTGTAAACGCAGGCTTCTCCATAAGTCTGCATAAACCCAAACGCTTTGATCATCTCATCAAAGCGAATGTTCCAACTCCGAGATGCTTGCACCAGTCCATAAATGGATCGCTGGAGCTTGCATACTTTGTTAGCGTTCCGAGGATCGACAAAACCTTCCGGCTGCATCATATACAGTTCTTCCTTAAGATGCCCGTTAAGGAATGCCGTTTTGACGTCCATTTGCCATATCTCATAATCATAGTATGCGGCAATTGCTAACATGATTCGGACGGACTTCAGCTTCGCTACGGGAGAGAAAGTCTCGTCATAGTCAATCCCTTGAACTTGTCGATAACCCTTAGTGACAAGTCGAGCCTTATAGATTGTAACATTACCATCCGCGTCCGTCTTCTTCTTAAAAATCCATTTGTTTTCTATCGCTCGCCGATCATCGGGCAAGTCTGTCAAAGTCCATACTTTGTTTTCATACATGGATTCTATCTCGGATTTCATGGCTTCAAGCCATTTGTTGGAATCCGGGCCCGCCATCACTTCTTCATAGTTCGAAGGTTCATTGTTGTCTAACAACATGATTTCCAGGACAGGGTTGCCGTACCACTCTGGTGCGGAACGTGTCCTTGTGGACCTACGAAGTTCAGCAGTAACTTGATCCGAAGTACCTTGATCATCATCATTGTTTTCCTCTTCAGTTGGTGTGGGCATCACAGGAACGGTTTCCTGCACCGCGCCACTTTCCCGCTCAAGAGGTAGTACTTCATCGAGTTCTACTTTCCTCCCACTTACTTCTTTCGAGAGAAACTCTTTTTCTAGAAAGCATCCGTTCTTGGCAACAAAGATCTTGCCTTCGGATCTTAAGTAGAAGGTATACCCGACAGTTTCCTTAGGGTATCCTATGAATACGCATTTTTCCGACTTGGGTTCGAGCTTTTCAGGTTGAAGTTTCTTGACATAAGCATCGCATCCCCAAACTTTTAGAAACGACAGCTTAGGTTTCTTTCCAAACCATAATTCATACGGTGTCGTCTCAACGGATTTAGACGGTGCCCTATTTAAAGTGAATGTAGCTGTCTCTAGAGCGTATCCCCAAAATGATAGCGGTAAATCGGTAAGAGACATCATAGACCGCACCATATCCAATAGGGTGCGATTACGACGTTCGGACACACCGTTTCGCTGAGGTGTTCCAGGCGGCGTGAGCTGTGAAACGATTCCACATTTCCTTAAGTGTGTACCAAATTCGTGACTTAAGTATTCTCCTCCACGATCTGATCGTAAGAATTTTATCTTTCGGTCACGTTGATTCTCTACCTCATTCTGAAATTCCTTGAACTTTTCAAAGGTCTCAGACTTGTGTTTCATTAAGTAGACATATCCATATCTACTCAAGTCATCTGTGAGAGTGAGAACATAACGATATCCTCCGCGAGCCTCAACGCTCATTGGACCGCACACATCGGTATGTGTGATTTCCAACAAGTTGGTTGCTCGCTCCATTGTTCCGGAGAACGGAGTCTTGGTCATTTTGCCCAAAAGGCATGGTTCGCACGTGTCAAACGATTCATAATCAAGAGACTCTAAAAGTCCATCGGCATGGAGCTTCTTCATGCGCTTGACACCAATGTGACCAAGGCGGCAGTGCCACAAGTATGTGGGACTATCGTTATCAACTTTAAATCTTTTGGCATCTACACTATGAACATGTGTAATATTACGCTCGAGATTCATTAAGAATAAACCATTGACCATCGGAGCATGACCATAAAACATATCTCTCATATAAATCGAACAACCATTATTCTCAGACATAAATGAGTAGCCATCTCGTATTAAACGAGATCCAGATACAATGTTCATGCTCAAACTTGGCACTAAATAACAATTATTAAGGTTCAAAACTAATCCCGTAGGTAAATGTAGAGGCAGCGTGCCGACGGCGATCACATCGACTCTGGAACCATTCCCGACGCGCATCGTCACCTCGTCCTTTGCCAGTCTCCGTTTATTCCGCAGCTCCTGCTGTGAGTTACAAATATGAGCAACGGCACCGGTATCAAATACCCAGGAGTTACTACGAGTACTGATAAGGTACACATCAATCACATATATATCAAATATACCTTTGGTGTTGCCGGCCTTCTTATCCGCTAAGTATTTGGGGCAGTTCCGCTTCCAGTGACCCTTCCCCTTGCAATAAAAGCACTCAGTCTCAGGCTTGGGTCCATTCTTTGACTTCTTCCCGGTAACTGGCTTACCAGGCGCGGCAACATCTTTGCCGTCCTTCTTGAAGTTCTTCTTACCCTTGCCCTTCTTGAACTTAGTGGTCTTATTGACCATCAACACTTGATGTTCTTTCTTGATTTCAGCCTCTGCTGACTTCAGCATCGAGAACACATCAGGAATGGTCTTTTCCATCCCCTGCATGTTGTAGTTCATTACAAAGCTCTTGTAGCTTGGTGGGAGCGACTGGGGGATTCTGTCAATGACCGCCTCATCAGGGAGGTTAATGTTCAGCTGGGTCATACGGTTGTGCAACCCAGACATCTTCAGGATGTGCTCACTGACAGAACTGTTTTCCTCCATCTTACAACTGTAGAACTTGTCGGAGACATCATATCTCTCGACCTGGGCATGAGCTTGAAAAACTAGTTTCAGCTCTTCGAACATCTCATATGCTCCGTGGTGCTCAAAACGCTTTTGGAGCCCCGGTTCTAAGCTGTAAAGCATGCCGCACTGAACGAGGGAGTAATCATCAGCACGAGACTGCCAAGCATTCATAATTTCTTGGTTCTCTGGGACGGGAGCGTCACCTAGCGGTCCTTCTAGGACATATTGTTTCCTGGCAGCTATGAGGATGATCCTCAGGTTCCGGACCCAGTCCGTATAGTTGCTGCCATCATCTTTCAGCTTGGTTTTCTCTAGGAACGCGTTGAAGTTCATGTTGACATTAGCGTTGGCCATTGATCTACAAGACATATTTGCAAAGGTTTTAGACTAAGTTCATGATAATAAAGTTCTAATCAAATTATGAACTCCCACTCAGATTAGACATCCCTTTAGTCATCTAAGTGTTACACGATCCGAGTTGACTAGGCCGTGTCCGATCATCACGTGAGACGGACTAGTCATCGTCGGTGAACATTCTCATGTTGATCGTATCTTCCATACGACTCGTGTTCGACCTTTCGGTCTCCGTGTTCCGAGGCCATGTCTGCACATGCTAGGCTCGTCAAGTTAACCCTAAGTGTTTTCGCTGTGTAAAACTGTCTTACACCCGTTGTATGTGAACGTAAGAATCCATCACACCCGATCATCACGTGGTGCTTAGAAGCGACGAACTGTAGCAACGGTGCACAGTTAGGGGAGAACACTTCTTGAAATTTTATAAGGGATCATCTTATTTACTACCGTCGTCCTAAGTAAACAAGATGCATAAACATAATAAACATCACATGCAATTATATAGTTGTGACATGATATGGCCAATATCATATAGCTCCATTGATCTTCATCTTCGGGGCTCCATGATCATCTTGTCACCGGCTTGACACCATGATCTCCATCATCATGATCTCCATCATCGTGTCTTCATGAAGTTGTCACGCCAACGACTACTTCTACTTCTATGGCTAACGCGTTTAGCAATAAAGTAAAGTGAGTTACATGGCGTTCTTCAATGACACGCAGGTCATACAAAAAATAAAGACAACTCCTATGGCTCCTGCCGGTTGTCATACTCATTGACATGCAAGTCGTGAATCCTATTACAAAGAACATGATCTCATACATCACAATTCGTCATTCATCACAACTTCTGGCCATATCACATCACATGATCAATCGCTGCAAAAACAAGTTAGACGTCCTCTAATTGTTGTTGCATCTTTTACGTGGCTGCAATTGGGTTCTAGCAAGAACGTTTTCTTACCTACGAATCACCACAACGTGATTTTGTCAACTTCTATTTACCCTTCATAAGGGCCCTGTTCATCGATTCCGCTCCAACTAAAGTGGGAGAGACAGACACCCGCCAGCCACCTTATGCAACTAGTGCATGTCAGTCGGTGGAACCGGTCTCACGTAAGCGTACGTGTAAGGTTGGTCCGGGCCGCTTCATCCCACAATACCGTTGAGCAAGAAAAGACTAGTAGAGGCAAGTAAGATGACAAAATCCACGCCCACAACAAAATTGTGTTCTACTCGTGCAAAGAGAACTACGCATAGACCTAGCTCATGATGCCACTGTTGGGGAACGTTGCAGAAAATTAAAAATTTTCCTACGGTTTCACCAAGATCCATCTATGAGTTCATCTAAGCAACGAGTCAATGGAGAGAGTTAGCATCTACATACCACTTGTAGATCGCGTGCGGAAGCTTGCAAGGTGATGATGTAGTCGTACTCGACGTGATTCGAATCACCGATGACCAAGTGCTGAACGGACAGCACCTCCGCGTTCAACACACGTACGGGACGGGAGACGTCTCCTCCTTCTTGATCCAGCAAGGGGGAAGGAGAGGTTGAGGAAGACAGCTCCACCGGCAGCACGACGGCGTGGTGATGGTGGAGAGGCAGTACTCCGACAGGGCTTCGCCAAGCACACAATGGAGGAGGAGAGGTGTTGGGGAGGGGAGGGCTGCGCCTTGGAGGGTGGTACTGCTGCCCTCCCCTCACCCCTCTATTTATAGGGGGAAGGGAGAAGGGGGCCGGCCCCCTAGAACCCATCTAGGGGGGGGGTGCGGCGTCCTAGGGGAGAGGGGAGAGGGTGGCTTGCCCCCCAAGCCAAGGGGGGCGCCCCCTCTAGGGTTTCCCCCTCAACCCTAGGCGCATGGGCCCAAGGGAGGGGGTGCGGCCAGCCCACCAGGGGCTGGCTCCCTGCCCCACGCAGCCCATGTGGCCCCCCGGGAGGGGTGGCCCCTCCTGGTGGACCCCCGGAACTCTTCCGGTGGCCCCGGTACAATACCGGTATGACCCCGAAACTTCCCGGTGTCCGTTTGACAACTTCCCATATATAAATCTTTACCTCCGGACCCTTCCGGAGCTCCTCGTGACGTCCAGGATCCCATCCGGGACTCCGAACAACATTCGGTAGTCACATACTAGTCTTCCTAATAACCCTAGCGTCACCGAACCTTAAGTGTGTAGACCCTACGGGTTCGGGAGACATGCAGACATGACCTAGACGCTCTCAGGTCAATAACCAACAGCGGGATCTGGATACCCATGATGGCTCCCACATGCTCCTCGATGTTGTCATCGGATGAACCAGGATGTCGAGGATTCGATCAAACCCTGTATGCAATTCCCTTTGTCAATCGGTACGTTACTTGCCCGAGACTCGATCGTCGGTATCCCAATACCTTGTTCAGTCTCGTTACCGGCAAGTCACTTTACTCGTACCGTAATGCATGATCCCGTGTCCAAACCCTTGGTCACATTGAGCTCATTATGATGATGCATTACCGAGTGGGCCCAGATATACCTCTCCGTCATACGGAGTGACAAATCCCAGTCTCGATCCGTGTCAACCCAACAGATACTTTCGGAGATACCTATAATGCACCTTTATAGTCACCCAGTTACGTTGTGACGTTTGATACACCCAAGGCACTCTTACGATATCCGGGAGTTACACGATCTCATGGTCGAAGGAAGAGATACTTGACATTGGCAAAGCTCTAGCAAAACGAACTACACGATCTTTTATGCTATGCTTAGGATTGGGTCTTGTCCATCACATCATTCTCCTAATGATGTGATCCCGTTATCAACGACATCCAATGTCCATAGTCAGGAAACCATGACTATCTGTTGATCACAACGAGCTAGTCAACTAGAGGCTCACCAGGGACATATTGTGGTCTAAGTATTCACACGTGTATTACGATTTCCGGATAATACAGTTATTGAAGGAAATATGCCCTAGAGGCAATAATAAAGTTATTATTTATTTCCTTATAATCATGATAAATGTTTATTATTCATGCTAGAATTGTATTTTCTGGAAACATAATACATGTGTGAATACATAGACAAACAGAGTGTCACTAGTATGCCTCTACTTGACTAGCTCGTTAATCAAAGATGGTTATGTTTCCTAACCATGAACAATGAGTTGTTATTTGATTAACGAGGTCACATCATTAGTAGAATGATCTGATTGACATGACCCATTCCATTAGCTTAGCACCTGATCGTTTAGTATGTTGCTATTGCTTTCTTCATGACTTATACATGTTCCTACGACTATGAGATTATGCAACTCCCGTTTACCGGAGGAACACTTTGGGTACTACCAAACGTCACAACGTAAATGGGTGATTATAAAGGAGTACTACA
>NC_041386.1:71440987-71442084 GCF_002162155.2 Triticum dicoccoides
ATTGAGGCTCGTGGCGGATATCGTTATTTTCTCACCTTCACAGATGATTTGAGCAGATATGGATATATCTACTTAATGAAGCATAAGTCTGAAACATTTGAAAAGTTCAAAGAATTTCAGAGTGAAGTTGAAAATCATCGTAACAAGAAAATAAAGTTTCTACGATCTGATCGTGGAGGAGAATATTTGAGTTACGAGTTTGGTGTACATTTGAAAAACTGTGGAATAGTTTCGCAACTCACGCCCCCCGGAACACCACAGCGTAATGGTGTGTCCGAACATCGTAATCGTACTTTACTAGATATGGTGCGATCTATGATGTCTCTTACAGATTTACCGCTATCATTTTGGGGATATGCTTTAGAGACGGCCGCATTCACGTTAAATAGGGCACCATCAAAATCCGTTGAGACGACGCCTTATGAACTATGGTTTGGCAAAAAACCAAAGTTGTCGTTTCTTAAAGTTTGGGGCTGCGATGCTTCAACCTGATAAGCTCGAACCCAAATCGGAGAAATGTGTATTCATAGGATACCCAAAGGAAACTGTTGGGTACACCTTCTATCACAGATTCGAAGGCAAAACATTTGTTGCTAAGAATGGATCATTTCTAGAGAAGGAGTTTCTCTCGAAAGAAGTGAGTGGGAGGAAAGTAGAATTTGACGAGGTAACTGTACCTGCTCCCTTACTGGAAAGTAGTTCATCACAGAAAACTGTTTCAGTGACACCTACACCAGTTAGTGAGGAAGCCAATGATAATGATCATGAAACTTCAGATCAAGATACTACTGAACTTCGTAGATCAACCAGAGTAAGATCCGCACCAGAGTGGTACGGTAATCCTGTTCTGGAGGTCATGCTACTAGATCATGATGAACCTACGAACTATGAAGAAGCGATGGTGAGCCCAGATTCCGCAAAGTGGCTAGAAGCCATGAAATCTGAGATGGGATCCATGTATGAGAACAAAGTATGGACTTTGGTTGACTTGCCCGATGATCGGCAAGCGATTGAGAATAAATGGATCTTTAAGAAGAAGACTGACGCTGATGGTAATGTTACTGTCTACAAAGCTCGACTTGTCGCAAAAGGTTTTC
>NC_041386.1:71442094-71456894 GCF_002162155.2 Triticum dicoccoides
CGCGATGTAATGCTTTACTTTATTACTAAACGGTAGTGATAGTCGTGGAAGCATAAGATTGGCGAGACGACAACGATGCTACGATGGAGATCAAGGTGTCGCGCCGGTGACGATGGTGATCATGACGGTGCTTCGGAGATGGAGATCACAAGCACAAGATAATGATGGCCATATCATATCACTTATATTGATTGCATGTGATGTTTATCTTTTTATGCATCTTATCTTGCTTTGATTGACGGTAGCATTATAAGATGATCTCTCACTAAATTATCAAGAAGTGTTCTCCCTGAGTATGCACCGTTGCAAAAGTTCTTCGTGCTGAGACACCACGTGATGATCGTGTGTGATAGGCTCTACGTTCAAATACAACGGGTGCAAAACAGTTGCGCACGCAGAATACTCAGGTTAAACTTGACGAGCCTAGAATATGCAGATATGGCCTCGGAACACGGAGACCGAAAGGTCGAGCGTGAATCATATAGTAGATATGATCAACATAATGATGTTCACCGATGAAAATACTCCATCTCACGTGATGATCGGACATGGTTTAGTTGATTTGGATCACGTGATCACTTAGAGGATTAGAGGGATGTCTATCTAAGTGGGAGTTCTTTAATAATATGATTAATTGAACTTAAAATTTATCATGAACTTAGTCCCTGATAGTATCTTGCTTGTTTATGTTGATTGTAGATAGATGGCTCGTGCTGTTGTTCCGTTAAATTTTAATGCGTTCCTTGAGAAAGCAAAGTTGAAAGATGATGGTAGCAATTACACGGACTGGGTCCGTAACTTGAGGATTATCCTCATTGCTGCACAGAAGAATTACGTCCTGGAAGCACCGCTGGGTGCCAGGCCTGCTGCTGGAGCAACGCCAGATGTTATGAACGTCTGGCAGAGCAAAGCTGATGACTACTCGATAGTTCAGTGTGCCATGCTTTACGGCTTAGAATCGGGTCTTCAACGATGTTTTGAACGTCATGGAGCATATGAGATGTTCCAGGAGTTGAAGTTAATATTTCAAGCAAATGCCCGGATTGAGAGATATGAAGTCTCCAATAAGTTCTATAGCTGCAAGATGGAAGAGAACAGTTCTGTCAGTGAGCATATACTCAAAATGTCTGGGTATAATAATCACTTGATTCAATTGGGAGTTAATCTTCCAGATGATTGCGTCATTGACAGAATTCTCCAATCACTGCCACCAAGCTACAAGAGCTTCGTGATGAACTATAATATGCAAGGGATGAACAAGACTATTCCCGAGCTCTTCGCAATGCTAAAAGCTGCGGAGGTAGAAATCAAGAAGGAGCATCAAGTGTTGATGGTTAACAAGACCACTAGTTTCAAGAAAAAGGGCAAAGGGAAGGAAAAGGGGAACTTCAAAAAGAACGGCAAGCAAGTTGCTGCTCAAGAGAAGAAACCCAAGTCTAGACCTAAGCCTGAAACTGAGTGCTTCTACTGCAAGCAGACTGGTCACTGGAAGCGGAACTGCCCCAAGTATTTGGCGGATAAGAAGGATGGCAAAGTAAAAAAAAAAGGGTATATTTGATATACAGGTGTTTGATGTGTGCTTTACTAGTGTTTATAGCAACCCCTCAGTATTTGATACTTGTTCAGTTACTCAAAACGGGAGTTGCAGAATAAACAGAGACTAGTTAAGGGTGAAGTGACGATGTATGTTGGAAGTGGTTCCAAGATTGATATGATCATCGTCGCACACTCCCTATACTTTCGGGATTAGTGTTGAACCTGAATAAGTGTTATTTGGTGTTTGCGTTGAGCATGAATATGATTTGATCATGTTCATTGTAATACGGTTATTCATTTAAGTAAGAGAATAAATTGTTGTTCTGTTTACATGAATGAAACCTTATATGGTTACACACCCAATGAAAATAGTTCGTTGGATCTCGATCATAGTGATACACATAATCATAATATTGAAACCAAAAGATGCAAAGTTAATAATGATAAGTGCAACTTGTTTGTAGCACTGCCGTTTAGGTCATATTGGTGTAAAGCGCATGAAGAAACTCCATACTGATGGGCTTTTTGAATCACTTGATTATGAATCAGTTGATGCTTGCGAACCATGCCTCTTAGGCAAGATGACTAAGACTCTGTTCTTCGGAACAATGGAGCGAGCAATAGATTTGTTGAAAATCATACATACTGATGTATGTAGTCCGATGAATATTGAGGCTCTCGACAGGTATCATTATTTTCTGATCTTCACAGATGATTTGAGCAGATATGAGTATATCTACTTGATGAAACATAAGTCTGAAACATTTGAAAAGTTCAAAGAATTTCAGAGTGAAGTGAAAAATCATCGTAACAAGAAAATAAAGTTTCTACGATCTGATCGTAGAGAAGAGTATTTGAGTTACGAGTTTGGCCTTCAGTTAAAAACAATGTGAAATAGTTTCACTACTTATGCCACCTGGAACAGCACATCGTTATGGTGTGTCCGAACGTCGTAACCGCACTTTATTTGATATGGTGCGATCTATGATATCTCTTTACCACTATCGTTTTGGTTATGCATTAGAGACAGCTGCATTCACGTTTTAAAATATGGCACCATCTAAATCCGTTGAGATGACACTGTATGAACTATGGTTTAGCAGTAAACCTAAGCTGTTGTTTCTTAAAGTTTGGGGCTGCGATGCTTATGTGAAAAAGTTTCATCCTGATAAGCTCAAACCCAAATCGGAGAAGTGCGTCTTCATAGAATACCCAAAGGAAATTGTTGGGTACACCTTCTATCACAGATCCGAAGGCAAAACATTCGTTGCTAATAATGGATCCTTTCTAGAGAAGGAGTTTCTCTCGAAAGAAGTGAGTGGGAGGAAAGTAGAACTTGACGAGGTAACTGTACCTGCTCCCTTACTGGAAAGTAGTTCATCACAGAAAACTGTTTCAGTGACACCTACACCAGTTAGTGAGGAAGCCAATGATAATGATCATGAAACTTCAGATCAAGATACTACTGAACTTCGTAGATCAACCAGAGTAAGATCCGCACCAGAGTGGTACGGTAATCCTGTTCTGGAGGTCATGCTACTAGATCATGATAAACCTACGAACTATGAAGAAGCGATGGTGAGCCCAGATTCCGCAAAGTGGCTAGAAGCCATGAAATCTGAGATGGGATCCATGTATGAGAACAAAGTATGGACTTTGGTTGACTTGCCCGATGATCGGCAAGCGATTGAGAATAAATGGATCTTTAAGAAGAAGACTGACGCTGATGGTAATGTTACTGTCTACAAAGCTCGACTTGTCGCAAAAGGTTTTCGGCAAGTTCAAGGAATTGACTACGATGAGACCTTCTCACCCGTAGCGATGCTTAAGTCCGTCCGAATCATGTTAGCAATTGCCGCATTTTATGATTATGAAATTTGGCAAATGGATGTCAAAACTGCATTCCTGAATGGATTCCTGGAAGAAGAGTTGTATATGATGCAACCAGAAGGTTTTGTCGATCCAAAGGGAGCTAACAAAGTGTGCAAGCTCCAGCGATCCATTTATGGACTGGTGCAAGCCTCTCAGAGTTGGAATAAACGTTTTGATAGTGTGATCAAAGCATTTGGTTTTATACAGACTTTTGGAGAAGCCTGTATTTACAAGAAAGTGAGTGGGAGCTCTGTAGCATTTCTGATATTATATGTGGATGACATATTACTGATTGGAAATGATATAGAATTTCTGGATAGCATAAAGGGATACTTGAATAAAAGTTTTTCAATGAAAGACCTCGGTGAAGCTGCTTACATATTAGGCATTAAGATCTATAGAGACAGATCAAGATGCTTAATTGGACTTTCACAAAGCACATACCTTGACAAAATTTTGAAGAAATTCAAAATGGATCAAGCAAACAAAGGGTTCTTGCCTGTGTTACAAGGTGTGAAATTGAGTAAGACTCAATGCCCGACCACTGCAGAAGATAGAGAGAATATGAAAGATGTTCCCTATGCATCAGCCATAGGCTCTATCATGTATGCAATGCTGTGTACCAGACCTGATGTGTGCCTTGCTATAAGTTTAGCAGGGAGGTACCAAAGTAATCCAGGAATGGATCACTGGACAGCGGTCAAGAACATCCTGAAATACCTGAAAAGGACTAAGGATATGTTTCTCGTATATGGAAGTGACAAAGAGCTCATCGTAAAAGGTTACGTTGATGCAAGCTTTGACACTGATCCGGACGATTCTAAATCGCAAACCGGATACGTGTTTACATTAAACGGTGGAGCTGTCAGTTGGTGCAGTTCTAAACAAAGCTTCGTAGCGGGATCTACATGTGAAGCGGAATACATAGCTGCTTCGGAAGCAGCAAATGAAGGAGTCTCGATGAAGGAGTTCATATCCGATCTAGGTGTCATACCTAGTGCATCGGGTCCAATGAAAATCTTTTGTGACAATACTGGTGCAATTGCCTTGGCAAAGGAATCCAGATTTCACAAAAGGACCAAACACATCAAGAGACGCTTCAACTCCATCCGGGATCTAGTCCAGGTGGGAGACATAGAGATTTGCAAGATACATACGGATCTGAATATTGCAGACCCGTTGACTAAGCCTCTTCCACGAGCAAAACATGATCAGCACCAAAGCTCCATGGGTGTTAGATTCATTACAGTGTAATCTAGATTATTGACTCTAGTGCAAGTGGGAGACTGAAGGAAATATGCCCTAGAGGCAATAATAAAGTTATTATTTATTTCCTTATAATCATGATAAATGTTTATTATTCATGCTAGAATTGTATTTTCCGGAAACATAATACATGTGTGAATACATAGACAAACAGAGTGTCACTAGGATGCCTCTACTTGACTAGCTCGTTAATCAAAGATGGTTATGTTTCCTAACCATGAACAATGAGTTGTTATTTGATTAACGAGGTCACATCATTAGTAGAATGATCTGATTGACATGACCCATTCCATTAGCTTAGCACCTGATCGTTTAGTATGTTGCTATTGCTTTCTTCATGACTTATACATGTTCCTACGACTATGAGATTATGCAACTCCCGTTTACCGGAGGAACACTTTGGGTACTACCAAACGTCACAACGTAAATCGGTGATTATAAAGGAGTACTACAGGTGTCTCCAATGGTCGATGTTGGGTTGGCGTATTTCGAGATTAGGATTTGTCACTCCGATTGTCGGAGAGGTATCTCTGGGCCCTCTCGGTAATACACATCACATAAGCCTTGCAAGCATTACAACTAATATGTTAGTTGTGAGATGATGTATTACGGAACGAGTAAAGAGACTTGCCGTTAACGAGATTGAACTAGGTATTGGATACCGACGATCGAATCTCGGGCAAGTAACATACCGATGACAAAGGGAACAACGTATGTTGTTATGCGGTCTGACCGATAAAGATCTTCGTAGAATATGTAGGAGCCAATATGGGCATCCAGGTCCCGCTATTGGTTATTGACCAGAGACATGTCTCGGTCATGTCTACATTGTTCTCGAACCCGTAGGGTCCGCACGCTTAAGGTTACGATGACAGTTATATTATGAGTTTATGCATTTTGATGTACCTAAGGTTGTTCGGAGTCCCGGATGTGATCACGGACATGACGAGGAGTCTCGAAATGGTCGAGACGTAAAGATTGATATATTGGAAGCCTATGTTTGGACATCGGAAGTGTTCCGGGTGAAATCGGGATTTTACCGGGTTACCGGGAGGTTACCGGAACCCCCCGGGAGCCATATGGGCCATCATGGGCCTTAGTGGAAAGGAGAAAGGGGCAGCCCAAGGTGGCTGCGCCTCTTTCCCCTCCCCTAGTCCTATTAGGACTAGGAGAAGGTGGCCGGCCCCCCTCTCTCCCTTCCCCTCCGAGGAATCCTAGCTGGACTAGGATTGGGGGGAGGAATCCTACTCCCAGAGGGAGTAGGACTCTCCTGCGCCTCCCTCTTTGGCCGGCCAGCCTCCCCTCCTCTCCTCCTTTATATACGGAGGCAGGGGCACCTCTAAACACACAAGTTGACACAAGTTGATCCACGTGATCGATTCCTTAGCCGTGTGCGGTGCCCCCTGCCACCATATTCCTCGATAATACTGTAGCGGAGTTTAGGCGAAGCCCTGCTGCTGTAGTTCATCAAGATCGTCACCATGCCGTCGTGCTGACGAAACTCTTCCCCGACACTTTGCTGGATCGGAGTCCGGGGATCGTCATCGAGCTGAACGTGTGCTCGAACTCGGAGGTGCCGTAGTTTCGGTGCTTGATCGGTTGGATCGTGAAGACGTACGACTACTTCCTCTACGTCGTGTCATTGCTTCCGCAGTCGGTCTGCGTTGGGTACGTAGACAACACTCTCCTCTCGTTGCTATGCATCACATGATCCTGTGTGCGCGTAGGAAATTTTTTGAAATTACTACGAAACCCAACAGTTATAGCATGAATAAAAGACATTTATCATGAACATTGAAATATAATAATACTTTTATTATTGCCTCTAGGGCATATTTCCAACACCTTGAAGTGGTCTTTTATTTTCTTTCGCTAACGGAGCTCACGAGATTTTCTACTTTAAGTTTTGTGTTGTGAAGTTTTCAAGTTTGGGGTAAAGATTTGATGGATTATGGAACAAGGAGTGGCAAGAGCCTAAGATTGGGGATGCCCATGGCACCCCCAAGATAATATAAGGACACCTAAAAGCCAAAGCTTGAGGATGCACCGGAAGGCATCCCCTCTTTCGTCTACTTCTATCGGTAACTTTACTTGGAGCTATTTTTTTATTCGCCACATGATATGTGTTTTGCTTGGAGCGTCTTGTTGAAGGAAATATGCCCTAGAGGCAATAATAAAGTTATTATTTTTTTCCTTATATCATGATAAATGTTTATTATTCATGCTAGAATTGTATTAACCGGAAACATAATACATGTGTGAATACATAGACAAACAGAGTGTCACTAGTATGCCTCTACTTGACTAGCTCATTAATCAAAGATGGTTATGTTTCCTAACCATGGACAAAGAGTTGTCATTTGATTAACGGGATCACATCGTTAGTTGAATGATCTGATTGACATGACCCATTCCATTAGCTTAGCACCCGATCGTTTAGTATGTTGCTATTGCTTTCTTCATGACTTATACATGTTCCTATGACTATGAGATTATGCAACTCCCGTTTGCCGGAGGAACACTTTGTGTGCTACCAAACGTCACAACATAAATGGGTGATTATAAAGGTACTCTACAGGTGTCTCCAAAGGTACATGTTGGGTTGGCGTATTTCGAGATTAGGATTTGTCACTCCGATTGTCGGAGAGGTATCTCTGGGCCCTCTCGGTAATGCACATCACATAAGCCTTGCAAGCATTGCAACTAATGAGTTAGTTGCGAGATGATGTATTACGGAACGAGTAAAGAGACTTGCCGGTAACGAGATTGAACTAGGTATTGAGATACCAACGATCAAATCTCGGGCAAGTAAACATACCGATGACAAAGGGAACAACGTATGTTGTTATGCGGTCTGGCCGATAAAGATCTTCGTAGAATATGTAGGAGCCAATATGAGCATCCAGGTTCTGCTATTGGTTATTGACCGGAGACGTGTCTCGGTCATGTCTACATTGTTCTCGAACCCGTAGGGTCCGCACGCTTAAGGTTTCGATGACAGTTATATTATGAGTTTATGAGTTTTGATGTACCGAAGTTAGTTCGGAGTCCCGGATGTGATCACGGACATGACAAGGAGTCTCGAAATGGTCAAGACATAAAGATTGATATATTGGACGGCTATATTCGGACACCGAAAGTGTTCCAGGGAAGTTTCGGATAAAACTGGAGCACCGGGGGGGTTACCGGACCCCCCCGGGGGGTTAATGGGCCTCATGGGCCTAAAGTGGAGAAGAGGAGGGGCTGCCAGGGCAGGACACGCGCCCCCTCTCCCCCTAGTCCGAATTGGACAAGGAGGGAGGGGCGGCGCCCCCCTCTCCTCTCTCCCTTCCTTCCCCCTCTCCTAATTGGACAAGGAAAGGGAGGGGAGTCCTACTCCCGGTAGGAGTAGGACTCCTCCTGCGCGCCTCCTACTAGGGCCGGCCGCACCCCCCCTTGGATCCTTTATATATGGAGGCAAGAGGCACCCCATAGACACAAGTTGATCCACGTGATCATATTCTTAGTCGTGTGCGGTGCCCCCTTCCACCATAGTCCTCGATAATATTGTAGCGGTGCTTAGGCGAAGCCCTGCGACGGTAGTACATCAAGATCGTCACCACGCCGTCGTGCTGACGGAACTCTTCCCTGACACTTTGCTGGATCGAAGTCCGGGGATTGTCATCGAGCTGAACGTGTGCTAGAACTCGGAGGTGCCGTAGTTTCGGTGCTTGATCGGTCGAGCCGTGGAGACGTACGACTACATCAACCAAACGCTTCCGTTGTCGATCTACAAGGGTACGTAGATCACACTCTCCCCCTCTCGTTGCTATGCATCACCATGGTCTTGCGTGTGCGTAGGAATTTTTTTGAAATTACTACGTTCCCCAACAGTGGCATCCGCGGCTAGGTTTTATATGTTGATGTTATATGCACGAGTAGAACACAAGTGAGTTGTGGGCGATATAAGTCATACTGCTTACCAGCATGTCATACTTTGGTTCGGCGGTATTGTTGGACGAAGCGGCCCGGACCGACATTACGCGTACGCTTACGCGAGACCGGTTCTCCCGACGTGCTTTGCACATAGGTGGCTTGCGGGTGACAGTTTCTCCAACTTTAGTTGAACCGAGTGTGGCTACGTCCGGTCCTTGCGAAGGTTAAAACAGCACCAACTTGACAAACTATCGTTGTAGTTTTGATGCGTAGGTAAGATTGGTTCTTGCTTAAGCCCGTAGCAGCCACGTAAAACTTGCAACAACAAAGTAGAGGACGTCTAACTTGTTTTTGCAGGGCATGTTGTGATGTGATATGGTCAAGACATGATGCTAAATTTTATTGTATGAGATGATCATGTTTTGTAACCGAGTTATTGGCAACTGGCAGGAGCCATATGGTTGTCGCTTTATTGTATGCAATGCAATCGCGTTGTAATGCTTTACTTTATCACTAAGCGGTAGCGATAGTCGTGGAAGCATAAGATTGGCGAGACGACAACGATGCTATGATGGAGATCGAGGGGTCGCGCCGGTGACGATGGTGATCACGACCGTGCTTAGAAGATGGAGATCACAAGCACAAGATGATGATGGCCATATCATATCACTTATATTGATTGCATGTGATGTTTATCTTTTATGCATCTTATCTTGCTTTGTTTGACGGTAGCATTATAAGATGATCTCTCACTAATTATCAAGAAGTGTTCTCCCTGAGTATGCACCGTTGCGAAAGTTCTTCATGCTGAGACACCACGTGATGATCGGGTGTGATAGGCTCTACGTTCAAATACAACGGGTGCAAAACAGTTGCACACGCGGAATACTCAGGTTATACTTGACGAGCCAAGCATATACAGATATGGCCTCGGAACACGGAGACCGAAAGGTTGAGCATGAATCATATAGTAGATATGATCAACATAGTGATGTTCACCAATGAAACTACTCCATCTCACGTGATGATCGAACATGGTATTAGTTGATTTGGATTACGTAATCACTTAGAGGATTAGAGGAATGTCTATCTAAGTGGGAGTTCTTTAAGTAAATTAATTGAACCTAAATTTATCATGAAACTTAGTACCTAATAGTATCTTGCTTGTTTATGCTTGATTGTAGATAGATGGCTCGTGCTGTTGTTCCGTTGAATTTTAATGCGTTCCTTGAGAAAGGAAAGTTGAAAGATGATGGTAGCAATTACACGGACTGGGTCCGTAACTTGAGGATTATCCTCATTGCTGCACAGAAGAATTACATCCTGGAAGCACCGCTGGGTGCCAGGCCTGCTGCTGGAGCAACACCAAATGTTATGAACGTCTGGCAGAGCAAAGCCGATGACTACTCGATAGTTCAGTGTGCCATGCTTTACGGCTTAGAATCGGGACTTCAACGACGTTTTGAACGTCATGGAGCATATGAGATGTTCCAGGAGTTGAAGTTAATATTTCAAGCAAATGCCCGGATTGAGAGATATGAAGTCTCCAATAAGTTCTATAGCTGCAAGATGGAAGAGAACAGTTCTGTCAGTGAACATATACTCAAAATGTCTGGGTATAATAATCACTTGATTCAATTGGGAGTTAATCTTCCAGATGATTGCGTCATTGACAGAATTCTCCAATCACTGCCACCAAGCTACAAGAGCTTCGTGATGAACTATAATATGCAAGGGATGAATAAGACTATTCCCGAGCTCTTCGCAATGCTGAAAGCTGCGGAGGTAGAAATCAAGAAGGAGCATCAAGTGTTGATGGTCAACAAGACCACTAGTTTCAAGAAAAAGGGAAAAGGGAAGAAGAAGAGGAACTTCAAAAAGAACAGCAAGCAAGTTGCTACTCAAGAGAAGAAACCCAAACCTGGACCTAAGCCTGAAACTGAGTGCTTCTACTGCAAGCAGACTGGTCACTGGAAGCGGAACTGCCACAAGTATTTGGCGGATAAGAAGGATGGCAAGGTGAACAAAGGTGTATGTGATATACATGTTATTGATGTGTACCTTACCAATTCTCGCAGTAGCACCTGGGTATTTGATACTGGTTCTGTTGCTAACATTTGCAACTCGAAACAGGGACTACAGATTAAGCGAAGATTGGCTAAGGACGAGGTGACGATGCGCGTGGGAAACAGTTCCAAAGTCGATGTGATCGCAGTCGGCACGCTACCTCTACATCTACCTTCGGGATTAGTATTAGACCTAAATAATTGTTATTTGGTGCCAGCGTTAAGCATGAACATTATATCTGGATCTTGTTTGATGCGAGACGGTTATTCATTTAAATCTGAGAATAATGGTTGTTCTATTTATATGAGTAATATCTTTTATGGTCATGCACCCTTAAAGAGTGGTCTATCTTTATTGAATCTCGATAGTAGTGACACACATATTCATAGTGTTGAAGCCAAAAGATGCAGAGTTGATAATGATAGTGCAACTTATTTGTGGCACTGCCGTTTAGGTCATATCGGTGTAAAGCGCATGAAGAAACTCCATACCGATGGACTTTTGGAACCACTTGATTATGAATCACTTGGTACTTGCGAACCGTGCCTCATGGGCAAGATGACTAAAACACCGTTCTCCGGTACTATGGAGAGAGCAACGGATTTGTTGGAAATCATACATACAGATGTATGTGGTCCGATGAATATTGAGGCTCGTGGCGGATATCGTTATTCTCTCACCTTCACAGATGACTTAAGCAGATATGGGTATATCTACTTAATGAAACATAAGTCTGAAACGTTTGAAAAGTTCAAAGAATTTCAGAGTGAAGTTGAAAATCATCGTAACAAGAAAATAAAGTTTCTATGATCTGATCATGGAGGAGAATATTTGAGTTATGAGTTTGGTGTACATTTGAAACAATGCGGAATAGTTTCGCAACTCACGCCACCCGGAACACCACAGCGTAATGGTGTGTCCGAACGTCGTAATCGTACTTTACTAGATATGGTACGATCTATGATGTCTCTTACTGATTTACCACTATCGTTTTGGGGTTATGCTTTAGAGACGGCCGCATTCACGTTAAATAGGGCACCATCAAAATCCGTTGAGACGACACCTTATGAACTATGGTTTGGCAAGAAACCAAAGTTGTCGTTTCTGAAAGTTTGGGGCTGCGATGCTTATGTGAAAAAGCTTCAACCTAATAAGCTCGAACCCAAATCGGAGAAATGTGTCTTCATAGGATATCCAAAGGAGACTATTGGATACACCTTCTATCATAGATTCGAAGGCAAGACTTTTGTTGCTAAATTCGGAAACTTTCTGGAGAAGGAGTTTCTCTCGAAAGAAGTGAGTGGGAGGAAAGTAGAACTTGACGAGGTAACTGTACCTACTCCCTTATTGGAAAGTAGTGCATCACAGAAAACTGTTTCTGTGACACCTACACCAGTTAGTGAGGAAGCTAATGATGATGATCATGAAACTTCAGAACAAGATACTACTGAACCTCGTAGATCAACTAGAGTGAGATCCGCGCCAGAGTGGTATGGTAATCCTGTTCTGGAAGTCATGCTACTAGATCATGATGAACCTACGAACTATGAAGAAGCGATGGTGAGCCCAGATTCCGCAAAATGGCTTGAAGCCATGAAATCTGAGATGGGATCCATGTATGAGAACAAAGTATGGACTTTGGTTGACTTGCCCGATGATCGGCAAGCAATTGAGAATAAATGGATCTTCAAGAAGAAGACTGATGCTGACGGTAATATTACTGTCTACAAAGCTCGACTTGTCGCAAAAGGTTTTCGGCAAGTTCAAGGGATTGACTACGATGAGACCTTCTCACCCGTAGCGATGCTTAAGTCCGTCCGAATCATGTTAGCAATTGCCGCATTTTATGATTATGAAATTTGGCAGATGGATGTCAAAACTGCATTCCTGAATGGATTTCTGGAAGAAGAGTTGTATATGATGCAACCAGAAGGTTTTGTCGATCCAAAGGGAGCTAACAAAGTGTGCAAGCTCCAGCGATCCATTTATGGACTGGTGCAAGCCTCTCGGAGTTGGAATAAACGCTTTGATAGTGTGATCAAAGCATTTGGTTTTATACAGACTTTTGGAGAAGACTGTATTTACAAGAAAGTGAGTGGGAGCTCTGTAGCATTTCTGATATTATATGTGGATGACATATTACTAATTGGAAATGATATAGAATTTCTGGATAGCATAAAGGGATACTTGAATAAGAGTTTTTCAATGAAAGACCTCGGTGAAGCTGCTTACATGTTAGGCATTAAGATCTATAGAGATAGATCAAGACGCTTAATTGGACTTTCACAAAGCACATACCTTGACAAAGTTTTGAAGAAGTTCAAAATGGATCAAGCAAAGAAAGGATTCTTGCCTGTGTTACAAGGTGTGAAGTTGAGTAAGACTCAATGCCCGACCACTGCAGAAGATAGAGAGAAAATGAAAGATGTTCCCTATGCTTCAGCCATAGGCTCTATCATGTATGCAATGCTGTGTACCAGACCTGACGTGTGCCTTGCTATAAGTCTAGCAGGGAGGTACCAAAGTGATCCAGGAGTGGATCACTGGACAGCGGTCAAGAACATCCTGAAATACCTGAAAAGGACTAAGGATATGTTTCTCATTTATGGAGGTGACAAAGAGCTCATCGTAAAAGGTTACGTTGATGCAAGCTTTGACACTGATCCGGACGATTCTAAATCGCAAACCGGATACGTGTTTACATTAAACGGTGGAGATGTCAGTTGATGCAGTTCTAAACAAAGTGTTGTAGCAGGATCTACATGTGAAGCGGAGTACATAGCTGCTTCGGAAGCAGCAAATGAAGGAGTCTGGATGAAGGAGTTCATATCTGATCTAGGTGTCATACCTAGTGCATCAGGTCCAATGAAAATCTTTTGTGACAATACTGGTGCAATTGCCTTGGCAAAGGAATCCAGATTTCACAAGAGAACCAAGCACATCAAGAGACGCTTCAATTCCATCCGAGATCTAGTCCAGGTGGGAGACATAGAGATTTGCAAGATACATACAGATCTGAATGTTGCAGACCCGTTGACTAAGCCTCTTCCACGAGCAAAACATGATTAGCACCAAGGCTCCATGGGTGTTAGAATCATTACTGTGTAATCTAGATTATTGACTCTAGTGCAAGTGGGAGACCGAAGAAAATATGCCCTAGAGGCAATAATAAAGTTATTATTTATTTCCTTATATCATGATAAATGTTTATTATTCATGCTAGAATTGTATTAACCGGAAACATAATACATGTGTGAATACATAGACAAACAGAGTGTCACTAGTATGCCTCTACTTGACTAGCTCATTAATCAAAGATGGTTATGTTTCCTAACCATGGACAAAGAGTTGTCATTTGATTAACGGGATCACATCGTTAGTTGAATGATCTGATTGACACGACCCATTCCATTAGCTTAGCACCCGATCGTTTAGTATGTTGCTATTGCTTTCTTCATGACTTATACATGTTCCTATGACTATGAGATTATGCAACTCCCATTTGCCGGAGGAACACTTTGTGTGCTACCAAACGTCACAACGTAAATGGGTGATTATAAAGGTACTCTATAGGTGTCTCCAAAGGTACATGTTGGGTTGGCGTATTTCGAGATTAGGATTTGTCACTCCGATTGTCGGAGAGGTATCTCTGGGCCCTCTCGGTAATGCACATCACATAAGCCTTGCAAGCATTGCAACTAATGAGTTAGTTGCGAGATGATGTATTACGGAACGAGTAAAGAGACTTGCCGGTAACGAGATTGAACTAGGTATTGAGATACCGACGATCGAATCTCGGGCAAGTAAACATACTGATGACAAAGGGAACAACGTATGTTGTTATGTGGTCTGACCGATAAAGATCTTCGTAGAATATGTAGGAGCCAATATGAGCATCCAGGTTCCTCTATTGGTTATTGACCGGAGACGTGTCTCGGTCATGTCTATATTGTTCTCGAACCCGTAGGGTCCGCATGCTTAAGGTTTTGATGACAGTTATATTATGAGTTTATGAGTTTTGATGTACCGAAGTTAGTTCGGAGTCCCGGATGTGATCACGGACATGACGAGGAGTCTCAAAATGGTCGAGACATAAATATTGATATATTGAATGGCTATATTCGGACACCGGAAGTGTTCCGGG